>NW_007726934.1:381635-383012 GCF_000696425.1 Galeopterus variegatus
ACCTGTGGCGGGAGCGTCACTGCGCTCCCAGCGCTGCACTCTACCAAGTGCGCCATGGGCTAGGCCCCAAAAGCTTCTTTCTAATTGAGCATTGCTATGAAACGAGCCTCCAAAAGAGCTGTTCTTTATTACAAACAAGTAATTAAGCATATATGCTATCTGTTCAAATATTCAAAATCCCAATTTCTCCCTTTTCTAGCTGTGTGAATTCAATCCAATTCTTCCTCTCTCTGTGCCTCGATTTTCCCTTTTGTAAAAGATGGGTAATAATAATATTCACCTCACAGGGTGGATATGAAGCTTGAATGAGTTAATGCCTGTGAAGTGCTTAGCACAGGGTTCAATAAATGTCAGGCACAGAGGAGCAGAAAAGGAGCTCTCAAATCAACATAATATTATCTCCTTAAATATTCAGCCAGACCCTACTAAGTGTGTCCTTGTCTCCAAGGAGCTCATCATCAACTAGTAGAGATCTGGCAAGTGCACCAGTGAGGCCAGACAGGCTGTGCAGTGCAGAGGTTAATCTTCATAGGCCTGGAATTGGGCTGCCTGGGTTCAAATCCCAAATCTTAGCTCTGCTAATGCCTGGCTGTGTGATCTAGAGAAAGTTACTTGACATCTCTGAGCAATGATTTCATCCCATGTAAAATGGAGTTAAAAATAGTATCAGCCTCTACTATCTCCCTAGACTGCTGGGAGGATTAGATAAACTAGTACTTAGCTTAGCTCAATGGGCCCTGTTTGTGGCTTTTGTGTGAGGGCCTTCTCTACCCCTGCTCTCTCCCAGGATGTGTTGCTGGGTTTCTACAGTTGCAGAGCAGTAGACCATAAATTCTTAAAAACTTATAATATGCATCAGTCAAGACTCATTCAGGTACAAGTGGCAGAAGTCCAACCCCAATTAGCATAAGTGGAAAAGGGAATTACTTGCACTTGGCTCTCATAAAGGGAAGTCCAGGGGTGGAGCTGGCCTTGGGGACTGTTGTCCCTCATCTGCCTGTCTCACTAACCACCCAGAGCACAACTTTTTCTCTGTGTTGGCTTCACTCCCTCTGTCTGCAGGCAGGCTTACTCCAGGGGATGGGAGATGAGGTGGGGCAGGGCCCCACATGGCTCCAGGATCTCCTTACACCAGCTCACTGGCACCTTCTCTCTGCAGCCTCCATGTAAAATCCCAGGACTTGATTCTGTTTATTCCAGTCTGTGTCACATGCCCCTATTTGGGACAATCACTCTGGTTCTGATTGACCAGACCTATTTCATGTACCAGAGTGAGATTTCGAGAGCTGTGTCCTTTAGGGCAATTGTGATGGAGAAAGGGGAGTTCCCCAAAGGAAAGAAGGCAGCTGTTATGCAAACAAGGTGGTAAGGAATGCT
>NW_007726934.1:383869-392438 GCF_000696425.1 Galeopterus variegatus
TATGTGTTAGGAACTGGGGCAATAAAAATGATCAAGCCAAAGACTTCACAATCAAACAAGTGATCAGATACAAAAACTGCCTACTATGATTCAATATCATAAAATGCTCTGCTCTGGGAACACAAGAAAGGGTGCACTTATTTCTACCTGGTTGTCGGGTTAAGGAAATCTATAAAATGAAAATTCCACTTGTGTTAAGGCTTAAAGTAAGATTGGCAGGTAGAAAGGGGTGAGATGGGTCATTAGGGATTCCCAACTAGCTAGAGTGTGGGTGACATGTATTCGGGTAGAGGGGTAGGCCCCCGCAAAGATGTCCAGGTCCTAAGACCTGAAAACTGTGAATATTACCCTAGTTGGCAAAAGGGACTCTCTCAATGTGATTAAATTAATGATCTTAAGATTGGAAGGTTGTCTTGGATTTTTTTATGTAGGCCCTAAGTGCAATCACAAGTATTCTTATAAGGGAGGCAGGAGAACAGAGTCAGCAGAAGGTGATGTGACAGCCCAGGTAGAGGGAGAGAAGGTGACATGATGGGGGCCAGCAGCCAAGGACTGTGGGCGGCCTCTAGAAGCTGGAGATGGTGAGGAACAGTTCATCTGCTAGAGCCTCCAGAAGGAAACAGCCAGGCCAATACCTTGACTTTAGCCCCTTGAATTTGATTTGAATTTGATTTTTTAAAAAACTCACTTTGGACTTTTGACCACCATAACTGTAAAATAATACATTTGTGTGGTTTTAATCCACTAAGTTTGTGGCAATACACTATAGAAGCAATAGGAAACTAATACAGGTAGGGTGGGTTATGGGAAGAAAATAGGGTCAGGTTATGAAGACCGTGTCAACCACACCAAGAAATTTGGATTTCATCCCATACAGGACAGGGAAATGGAGACTTGTAAGGGCAGCTTGATTACATGAGTGTCTTAGAGAGGTAACTCTGGTGTGGTCATGGGAAAGATGGGTGGAGATAGTGAGTGGGGACCAGAGGCCAGACGACCAGTGAGGCTTTGTAGAAGTTCAGGGGAAAGACAGGGGCTCAGTGTTGAGTCAGTGGGGATGGAGAGGTAGAAACAGATGTGCAAATGGTTTCCAACTTCCCAAGGCCAAGATTAGTGAGCACTGTGAGATGGGGCATGGAGGGGAGGCGGCATGGTGGTATGCAGGAGGTGGAAGAGTCCCAGGCAGCCTGGAGATTGCCAGTGTGCACAGCCAGTCGCATGGTGCTCCTGTGAGCTGAGGCGATAATGCCAGATGGGGAGGAACAGAGTTCTTTTTGACTTTATTTAACCAATAAAAAATTTATACCAATGCCCCAATGCCCAGTACAGAGCTTCTTTCTATCTCTATTCTACTTCACCTTTCTTCCTGATACTAAATCACTAACCATGCACCAAGCCTCATGCCAAGCACTTGACAAGTATGAGATGATATCCTCGTTCAATATGGTAGGCACTGCTGTCATCTCCATTTTATAGAGGAGGAAACTGAGGCACAGAAAGGTGAAGTAATGTGCCCATGGTCACCTGGCTAGCAAGGAGTAGATGTGACATTCAACTTCAGGCAATCTAACCTTGGGAATGATGTTTTCCTGGCCAGGAGGGGGAAAGGGTAAGAATAAGGGATGTGATTTTAGACACACTGGGTCTGAAGGCTCTGCAGGATGTCCAAGTGGAAATGAACAGTAGGCAGCTGGCAGGATGGGTCCGGAGCGCAGAACAAAAAAGGTTTGGGAATTCATCATCGTATATGTGTGGCTGATGCCCTGGGCACAAAAAAGAATGTCCAGGTAGAGAGTGTAGATGTAAAACAATATGAAGGCTTAAGACCAAAATCACCTCGAAATGGATTGGAGACTTGAATATAAGACCTGAAACTATAAAATTCCCAGAAGAAAATATAGGGGAAATACTTCAGGATGTAGCACTGGGCAACAAAAGAAAAAATAAACAAATGGGATTATATCAAACTAAAAAGCTTCTGCACAGCAAAGGAAACATCAACAGAGTGGAAAAACAACCTACAGAATGGGAG
Organism: Galeopterus variegatus; assembly: GCF_000696425.1. Classification (NCBI taxonomy): domain Eukaryota; kingdom Metazoa; phylum Chordata; class Mammalia; order Dermoptera; family Cynocephalidae; genus Galeopterus; species Galeopterus variegatus. The sequence goes on from NW_007726934.1 coordinate 385,902, forward strand.
AAAATATTTGCAAAGTACATCCAACAAGGGATCAATATCCAGAATACACATAGAACTCAAACAACTTAACAGTAAAAAAACAAATAACCCAATTTAAAAATGGGCAAAGGAGCTAAGTAAGCATTTCTTAAAGGAAGACATACAAATAGCCAACAGGTACATGAAAAAATGCTCAATATCACTAAGCATCAGGGAAATGCAAATCAAAACCATATTGAGATATCATCAATTTCCCTAGTTAGACTGACCATTATCAAAAAGACAGAGGATGGGGCCGAGCCCGTGGCGCACTCGGGAGAGTGCGGTGCTGGGAGCGCAGCAGTGCTCCCGCTGCGGGTTCGGATCCTATATAGGGATGACCGGTGTGCTCACAGCGTTCACTGGCTGAGCATGGTGCAGCCGGTCTCAAAAAGGAAAAAAAAAAAAAAAAAAAAAGACAGAGGATAACAAATGCTGGCAAGGATGTGGAGAGAAGGGAACTCTTCTAGACTCCTGGTGGGACTGTAAGTTAGTGCAGCCATTATAGAAAACATTATGGAGGTTTCTCAAACAATTATAGATAAAACTGCCATATAATCCAGCAATTCCACTATTGGGTGTACACCCAAAGGAATGGAAATCATCATGTTGAAGGGATACCTGCACTCCCATGTTTATCACAGCTCTATTTTTTTTTTTTTTTGTCTTTTTACGTGACCAGCAACCGGATCACAACCCTTGGTGTCGCGCCCACACTGTGCTCAACCAGTGAGCTGACCGGTTTCTATNGAAAGGTGAAGTAATGTGCCCATGGTCACCTGGCTAGCAAGGAGTAGATGTGACATTCAACTCCAGGCAATCTAACCTTGGGAATGATGTTTTCCTGGCCAGGAGGGGGAAAGGGTAAGAATAAGGGATGTGATTTTAGACACACTGGGTCTGAAGGCTCTGCAGGATGTCCAAGTGGAAATGAACAGTAGGCAGCTGGCAGGATGGGTCCGGAGCGCAGAACAAAAAAGGTTTGGGAATTCATCATCGTATATGTGTGGCTGATGCCCTGGGCACAAAAAAGAATGTCCAGGTAGAGAGTGTAGATGTAAAACAATATGAAGGCTTAAGACCAAAATCACCTCGAAAGGGATTGGAGACTTGAATATAAGACCTGAAACTATAAAATTCCCAGAAGAAAATATAGGGGAAATACTTCAGGATGTAGCACTGGGCAACAAAAGAAAAAATAAACAAATGGGATTATATCAAACTAAAAAGCTTCTGCACAGCAAAGGAAACATCAACAGAGTGGAAAAACAACCTACAGAATGGGAGAAAATATTTGCAAAGTACATCCAACAAGGGATCAATATCCAGAATACACATAGAACTCAAACAACTTAACAGTAAAAAAACAAATAACCCAATTTAAAAATGGGCAAAGGAGCTAAGTAAGCATTTCTTAAAGGAAGACATACAAATAGCCAACAGGTACATGAAAAAATGCTCAGTATCACTAAGCATCAGGGAAATGCAAATCAAAACCATATTGAGATATCATCAATTTCCCTAGTTAGACTGACCATTATCAAAAAGACAGAGGATGGGGCCGAGCCCGTGGCGCACTCGGGAGAGTGCGGTGCTGGGAGCGCAGCAGTGCTCCCGCTGCGGGTTCGGATCCTATATAGGGATGACCGGTGTGCTCACAGCGCTCACTGGCTGAGCATGGTGCAGCCGGTCTCAAAAAGGACAAAAAAAATCTCAACCATTAAATGGAGATAATAACTACCTCAGGGATTGTTGTAAACATTTAACGAGTTAGTGCATATTAAGCTCTTTGAATAGTGCTTGAAAAGTTATTAATGCTCAAAAATATGCTGTTGAGTATTTTATTGTAACTCTAATTAGTAATATCATGATTTTGAAATAAGAATAAAAAGATTGAAATAATTATTAAAATATTAACTATATGTCGAGATTATAATGATGATTATTCAAAATTTAACTTCATTTTTTAAAATTTCTCAAATATTTTTACGAATAAACTAATATTTTAAAATAAAAATTAGCATTATGTAAAGACACAACAAATACTCTAAGTAGGAAAAAAAACAAAGAAAAAAAAACAACAACAAAAGAAAAAACAAAAAAAACAACTCTACTATGCTCGGTCAACTGAATTCTCATTCCTAGCTTCTTTGAACAACTTTTATTTTTTTCCTTTTTGTCTTTTTTCGTGACTGGTAACGGGATCACAACCCTTGGTGTCGCGCCCACACTGTGCTCAACCAGTGAGCTGACCGGTTTCTATATGGGATCCGAACCCTTGGCGGGAGCGCCGCCATGCTCCCAAGCGCCACACTCTACCGAGTGCACCACCGGGCCGGCCCCAAGGAAAATGTGGTATACATTCACAATGGAATAGTACTCGGACATAAAAAAGAATGAAATCCTGCCATTCGCAGCAGCATGGATGAACTTAGAGAAAATTATGTTAAGTGAAATAAGCCAGGCACAGAAAGAGAAATACCACGTATCCTCACTCATAAGTGGGAGGTAATAAATATATAAGGAAGGAAGGAAGGGAGGGAGGGAGGGAGGGAGAGAACAAACATAATAATACGTGAATTTTCAGGAGAGAACAGAGCTCTGGTTACTAGAGGTGGGAAAGAGGGAGGGAGAGGGAGGTTAGCAAGAAATTGGTTAATGGACACAAGGAATGATTATGTTTTATAATGATGAATATGCTAATTATCCTGATTTGAGCATAACACATTTTACACAGGTATTGACATCCAACTCTGTACCCCACAGATATGTATAATCGATTATGTCTCAATAAAATTTTTTTTAAAAGACAGAATCCTGGAGAACAATGGCAGTTGGGGCAGGAGTGAAAGAGACAGAGAAAGAGCCACCTGACAGGTAGCCAGTTGGAAAGCTGTCTAGAAATCAGTCTTATCAAGGCACTTTAGAACAGGAGACAGTGGTCAGCGGTTTAGTATGGGGCAGAAGGACCAAGGAGGATACAGCTGCAAGAAGGGCCACTGCATTGGGTCATTGGTGACCACTGCTGGGGTACTTTGAGTGGAGTGACAGGGTTGGGTTCCTTGATACCCAGGACTAAGGACGGCACAAAAAGTCAGGAAAAGGAGCAGCCAGAAATTTGGTGGCAAAAGGAAGGAGAGGGATCAGGCAGAAGCTCAAGGAAGATGCAGAATGTTCGGTTTTATTTATTGGTTGGGGGAGACTTGGACATGTTCACAGGAAGCAGTAAAGGAGACATTGAGATCTGTTGCTTTTACTTTTTCCTTCTCCTCCTAAGTGCAATTTTTGCAATTTTCCTTTAAGGAACCGTCCTTCCCTGACTACGTGGTCCATGGCCTGCCCCTACTCTGGATGTACTCATGTGACTCAGGCCTGGCCAATAAGCATGTTCTAATCCCTGGCCACAGTGATAAGTTCATGAAGAAACATGTGACACAGCCCTGCCACTGAGCATTAGCCCTAGAACTTTTGCTCAAGCTCTGTCTCCTGGGATTGCCAAACTGGTTAGAATGGAAGCCTAGAGCTACTCGGGGCCATCTTTGCTACCACATGAGGTGGACAAGCCTGGGAATAGAGTTAACACAGACCAGAACACAGCTGAGAGATGGAGAGTGACTGAGTTCCAATGACATTGTGTGAGCCCCTCAACATTCCTCAGCCAGTTTGTGCTTGGTTTTTGTGCTCCTTGAAACTGAGAGTCCTACCTAATATGAGGAAGAAGGATAATGATGGGACAGTGATTCGTGTTACCCTCAAGCCTGCTCACGTGGTTGTCGGCAGTCCTCGGTTCCTCACTGGCTGTTGCATGAGACTTTGGTTCTTTGCCACATGGGCATCTCCGTAAGTGGCCCGAGCATTCTTATGACATGGCAGCAGGACTCCCCTAGGGTGAGTTTTCTGAGGGACAGCAAGAACAGCAGCCCAAGACGGAAGCCACATCTGTTTAATAACCTAATCTTGGAAGTGACATACCATCACTTCTGCTGTATTCAATTTGTTTGAACCTAGTCATTAAGTCCAGCCCATCTACAAGTTAAGCTCCATTTCTTAAAGGGAGGAGATAGAAGAATTTGTGGACATATTTTTGAAACCACCATACCAGCCATCAAGCTTCCCCTCACAAGTCAATTTGTCAGATTTGGGACACATGGCTATACCTGAAGCAAGCACTAGGAAAAGGAATGATTATCCTTAGATTAGCCACTTTTGGGCTGGGACTAAGGTCAGATTCCCTCAGGCTCAGGACTGCGTGGGGGAAGAGGGATGCCTGAACAAAATGGGCATTCTGGGAGAAAGGGAAAATGGATGCTGGTGAGGAATCTACAGTGAGTGCTGTAGGCAGTACTCTGGGGGTGAGTACCAGCAAAGGGCAGGGAAGAAGCTTCGAAGGAAGAGGAGTTAAATTTAACACTTAAGATCCAGATTCTCTAGTAGTATATATTTACCAGAAGAAAGAGAATAAGGTGAATGGAGTTTCATTTCTGACTTGGAACCCTGTTTTGTCCCCTCTGCCCTAGAAATTTTGTAACTTGTATTCTCTACAGAGACACAATAATCCTTTTTATTACTAAGTCTTTTTGCAAAAACACTATTTCATAATGAAACTCAAGGTTGTGCTAATTAAAGAAGGATCTAACATGAAGCCAAGATAGGTTTTTATAAAAATTGAAGTCTTGCACATAACATAAAATTAACCATTTTACAAGGTTAGGGGTTCAGATCCCTGCACCACTAGCTGCCAAAAAATTTAATCACTTTAAAGTGAGCAGTTCAGTGGCATTTAGTACATTCAGTGTTGTGCAACTTCCACCTCTGCCTAGTTCCAAAACATTTTCATCACCCCAAAAGGACACCCTACACTCCCCATTCTCCCCTCCCCACATCTCCTAACAACCACCCTTCTGCTTTCTGTCTCTATGGATTTGCCTATTCTGGTTATTTCATATAAATGAAATCATACAATATGTGACTTTTCTGTATGGCTACTTTCACTTAGCATAAGTTTTTGAGGTTCATCCATGGCAGTATTAGTACCTCCTTATTTCTTATGGCTGAATAATAGTCTAGTGTATGGATATACCACATTTTGTTTACCCATTCATCCATTAATGCTCATTTGGGCTGTTTCAATCTTTGGGCTATTTTAAATAGTGCTGCTATGAACATGTATGTACATATATTTTTTTAGCTTGTTTTCAATTCTTTGGGGTATATATCTAGTAGTTAAATTGCTGGGTCATGTGGTAATTCTATGTTTAGCTTTTTGAGGAACTGCCAAACTGCTTTCCTCAGCGGCTGCACCATTTTACATTCTCACCAGCAATGTATGAGTGGCCAACATTTGCTATTTTCCATTGTTTTAAATATGGCCATCCTAGTGGGTGTGAAGTGGCAAGATAGATTTTTAAAGTGCCGATTAATTACCTAATTATCTATTTTGAACCAATAAGGCCAAAATCTTACCTTTGATTTGTCTAAAAAAAAATGCAGGGGGAAAAAAAATGAGGCTTCTATTCTTCCTCCATTCCAATAAGGCTTGACTTTTGAACAAGTTGATCAAAATCTTACCTTTGATTTGTCTAAAAAAAAATGCAGGGGGAAAAAAAAATGAGGCTTCTATTCTTCCTCCATTCCAATAAGGCTTGACTTTTGAACAAGTTGAGGTTGGAAATACCCTTATAAATGCTCTTAGGAAGTTAAACTCACTAAGATGTGCTTAAAAACAAAAATCAAGGGCCGAGCCCGTGGCGCACTCGGGAGAGTGCGGCGCTGGGAGTGCAGCGGCGCTCCTGCGGTGGGTTCGGATCCTATGTAGGGATGGCCGGTGCGATGCGCTCACTGGCTAAGCGCGGTACGGCCGGTCACAAAAAGGACAAAAAAAAAATAAATAAATAAACAAAGACGAACAGCAGAAAATCCACCCGTGGCTCACTTGGGAGAGCGTGGTGCTGACAACACCAAGTCAAGGGTTAAGATCCCCTTACCAGTCATCTTTAAAAAAAAAAAAAAGAAGAAGAAGAAAGTAAAAGGAATTGGCTGGCCCGTGGCTCACTTGGGAGAGTGTGGTGCTGATAACACCAAGGCCATGGTTCGGATCCTATATAGGGATGGCTCGTTCGCTCACTGGCTGAGCGTGGTGCTGACAACACCAAGTCAAGGGTTAAGATCCCCTTACTGGTCATCTTTAAAAAAAAAAAAAAAGAAAGAAAGAAAGAAAGTAAAAGGAATTGTGATCTCCTTGTTTCAACCTAACAAGCAGAAATCTGAAAGAAAAACAGTCAGAAGCCAACTTCGTATAAGGAATAATAATAAAACATGTTAAGAGGGACACAGAGTGGGCTGACCAATTAGCTCAGTTGTTGAGTGTATGGTGTTGGTAACACCAATGTCAAGGGTTCAGATTCCCTTACTGCCGAGCCACCCAAAAAGATAAAAAATACAAAAATAAAAGGAGGTTAAAGACCTGGATAAAGTGAAGGAGGAGCCATGTGAATACGGGGGGGGGGGGGGGGGGGGGTC
>NW_007726934.1:393363-397140 GCF_000696425.1 Galeopterus variegatus
AAAAAAAAAAAAAAAAAAAAAAAAAAAAGGGGGGAAAAGGGGAAGAGGAGAGGGGGGGGGGGGGTAAAGTGGGGGGGGGGGGGGGGGGGGGGCATTCAGGCAGAGAGAGCAGCAAATGCAAAGGCCCTGAGGCGGGGTGTGCTTGGGCATGTTTGCTTTTGTTTTGGGTGGCCGGCTGGACAGGGATTGAACCCTGGACCTTGATGTTATCAGCACCACGCTCTAACCAATTGAGCTCACAGCCAGCCCTTCTTGGAACGTTTGAAGAGAATCAAGGAGGCCAGCATGTCTGGGATGGAGTAAGCAAGTGGAACTGTGGAAGGATTTGAAGACTGAGGAGGGAGTAAGGGCCGGTATTTAGGAACTTGTAAGTCGTGTAAGGTGTGTGGCATTTATTCTGACATGGGAACCATTCGAAGGTTTTTAACAGGGGAGCCCCAAACGATGACTTGCTTTTTATTTTATTTTTCTGACTGGTATTTAAAATGTTTTCATGAAAACACTTTCTCACCATCTTTAAATAAAAATAATTTGCATCTTTTGATCTGAAGGTGCTCTGGCATTAAAGACTCAATTGTCCCCACAGGTTCGGATGCCACTGCACTACTAATTCCCAATGCTCTGCAGGCACGTGTTAGACAGTTCTCCTTTGTTGGAAGTCCTTGTGGCAACTTCAGGGGCTTGATTCTTATCAAATGTTTAACCACTTTCAGTTTTGCATCCACTGAAGGGATATTCTTGTGAACTTGAGGGGTATCTGCTTTTTCTGATCCAAACACCTGTATTGTATCTTTTTCCCAATATGTACGTCTGTTTGTACTTTTTTTTCTGGTAACAATATGCAGTTTTATGAGGGTGCTGTGGATCCCTACCATATTTTCCATGATCTGCAGGTGAAGCCTGAAACACTTTATCTGAGATTCTTGACTTGATAAATTTGTGATGAATCGAATCTGTACAAATGACAGACTCCTTTTGTCACAGTCTGTGGTCTGGGGTCCTCTGAACTACTGAACATAAAATTCCTGCCATAAGTGTAGTAATTGTTCTCTTTAGAGGGAGTGCCTGCTAAATGTTCAGCCTGAACTTCTCCACCTCGACTTGCATTTTAGAAAGATTGCTCTGGGTGCTATTTGGAAAATAGACTTAATGGGAGTAAGACTGGAAGCAGGGAAACAAGTTAGGAGGCTCCGGCAACCATCAGGATGGGTGATAATGTGGCTTGGATGAAGGTGTTAGTGATAGAGGAGAGAGAAACAGCATATTCTATATATATTTGAACGTCAAGCCAATGGTATTTGTTGATGTATTGGAGGTGGGGAATGCAAAAAGAGGAGGCAAGGGCTAATCTAAGTTGTTTTATTGAGCAACTAGAAGACTGGAGGCAGGGTTTCTGAGGTGGGAGAAACTAGGAAGAGTTGAGCTTGGGTTATGCACTATGTTTGAGAAGTCCATTAGAAATCCCAATGGGGAGGGCTGGCCCGTGGCTCACTCGGGAGAGTGCGGTGCTGATAACATCAAGGCCACGGGTTCGGATCCCATATAGGGATGGCCGGTTAGCTCACTTGGGAGAGCGTGGAGCTGACAAGACCAAGTCAAGGGTTAAGATCCCCTTACCGGTCGTCTTTAAAAAAAAAAAGAAAAGAAAAAGAAAAAGAAAGGCTAAACCATATTTTGTAATGTGAATTGTATACAATTTATGGCATGGATTAGTTAAGATTCTTCAGGCTACAGGCGACAAAAAACCAAATCAAACTTTCCTAAGGGGGAAAGAAAAAGCATAGCCTGGGCCCATGTAAATGAAATGTCCAGTGTTAGACTAGCTTAAGACAAGGTTAGGTCCAGGTGCTCAAAGGATGTCACGTGGTCTCCATCTCATAGCTCAGCTTTCATCTGTGTTGGCTCCATTTTCAGGCAGCATTCCCCTTGGGTTGGCAAGATGGCCCCCAGCAACATGAGGCTTGTAAGTAGCCTGGAGCCATGAGGGGTCAGAGCTGGAGGAAACAATGTGAGTCTTCAAGGGATCTGTGGCTGTTAAGGCCATTGGATTGGAAGGGATCGTCTAGGGAGTGTAGATGTGTGTGGGGGGTGTACCCATGTTGAAAGGTCAAGAGAGGAGGACATAGTGAAGGAGACTGGGAAGGAGGGCCCAGTGAGGGAGAGGGAGAACCATGAGAGAGTGGTGGTCAGGGAGCTGGGTGACGGAAGGATCTCCTGAAGAAGGCAGTGATCAACTGGGACAAAGATTGCTGATAAATCCAGTAAGGCGATGACTGAGAATTGGCAATTAGATTTTGCAGTGGGGCAGCCATAGCACAAGAGCATTTCTTTGATGTGGCGGGGTTCAGAAGAGAATAGGACTGGAGGAAGGAGAGATGTGGGCAGATAACTCCACTCAGTGGAGAGCATCACAGAAAGGAGGTGGTGGGGCTGAAGGGGGAGGTGGGTGGCAAGGCAGAATGATTCTTGTAAAGATAAGAAATATCACAGCATATTGATTTACTAAACAGAATGACCAAGCAGAGAGCAGAACACTGGGATGTCCTTCAGTAGAAGGGAAACCATAGGACCTAGATAGAATACAGACAAGTTATCAGAACAGTGGACATGTTTACAAATGTAAGTAATTTTGGTATGGATAAGCCTGCTACTGAACTTGAATTTGAGCCTGTAGAGCTCTTTTAACCTGCCCTTAATCCTGCTGACTGGGCCAATTGCCGAGCTAGGGTTGGGTCGGGAGCTCACAGACCCCTCAAGCCTGTTGTCCAGACTGGGTCACAAACCTTTCACACACCAGGCTGGGTCACCAGACCCCTCACACGCAGGTCTATGAGCTAGGTAACTGGCAAAAAGGTCCTTGGAAGCCGTAGGTTCAAGAGCATGGCTGCACAAGTGGGGATGCCTGAGGCAGACACCAGCCAAATCGGGGCGCTGGGCATATGCACTAACTCCACCCACACACACACAATTTGCTTACAAAGAATACGCCACACCACCCCTGACTTGACCTAAGGCAGGGGGCCTGATTAAATTATTCTATTTCCCAACAGAGCCCCTTAGGGTTTATCTAAGAATCTAAGAGCACCTCCCGTGTTCTTTTAGCTCCAAAGCCATTTTACAGTAGGTTGTTATTTATTGCTACTTTTTCATTGTACCAAAATATACATAAAAATTTAGGCCAGCCACCAAAAAAAAAAAGAAAGAAAAAGAAAAACACTTTGCCTCCCTGATCCTTGCACAACAATACACCCAGCCTTAATGAATGCCACTTACTCTGTAGGGCTCAGGTAGCTCTGCTGTGGATTAAAATATACATAAAAATTTATCATTTTAAACAATTCTAGCCTTTTTTTTTTTTTTTGCAGCTGGCCAGTGCAGGGATCAAACTCTGGACCTTTGTGTTATTGTTATTGTGCCCAAGTCCAGCTACCTGCCCCATACAAAAATCCTGGATGGCTTGCCAAAATGTTACCCAGGGCATTCAGTTCCTGGCTTAGGCTTGCCAAAATCTTGTTACTGAACCCAAGTCCGGCTGCTTGCCCCCAGACAAAAACAAACAAAACAAACCCCAAATCAAATGTTGGTGAAAATGGGGGCTGGCCTGTTAGCTCAGTTGGTGAGAGCACAGTGTTCTGACCCCAAGGGCAAGGCTTAAGATCCCCATACTGGGCAATTGCTAAAAAAAAAAAAAAAAAAAAGAATGTTGGTGAAAATGGAAACCAGCTTTTATTCAGGAATACCAGTGACCTGAAGAGAGATGTTAAGCTAACCCGCCTC
>NW_007726934.1:397518-398430 GCF_000696425.1 Galeopterus variegatus
AAAAAAAAAAAAAAAAAAAAAAAAAAAAGAATGTTGGTGAAAATGGAAACCAGCTTTTATTCAGGAATACCAGTGACCTGAAGAGAGATGTTAAGCTAACCCGCCTCCCCAGTAAACCTGAAGGAGAACGGCCAGACTAAAACCATCTCCCTGATTCAGATTTACTGAGTTTTTAAAGAGAGGGTTGAGGGAATGGAACATGGGAAATGAAAATCAGAAGGGAGGGGTTGTGGGGGCTCCATGCAAGGGGCCAGGTGCAAGGTCTCGCCAAGGCTCGGTCTGGTTTCTGTTCCCATCCTTGTTGTTATCTTAGGGTCTGCTGGAGTGGTGGGATCAGCATAGCTTTATTCATGTCTTCGTTGGTTTCTCAGGGTCTGGAGAGTACGTGTTTCATTGCAAGTCTGCAGCTCCAGGCTGACTGGAAAACAACTTTATGTTTATGTAAATAATGTCTTGCCCCATAACCAAGCTTCAAAATATCAACTAACCATGGGAAAAGAGGGAATTCAGAGAAATATGTGCTAAGAAAGAAACCTGTCTTTTAACATTTCCTGCAGTCCAGGCGATTTTAGGTTCCAATGTGGCTTCAGTCCTGCTCACTCCGTTATCAGTACCACGTTCTAACCAACTGAGCTAACCAGCCAGCCCTCATTTTAAACATTTTTAAGTGTACAGTTCAGTGGCATTAACTATATGCACAATGTTGTGCAACCATCGTGACTATCTATTTCCAAAAATTTCATCACTTAAAACAGAAACTCTGTACTGATTAAACACTAACTCCTCATTCTCCCCTTCCCCCAGCCCCTGGTAAACATCATTCTACTTTCTGTCTCCAGGAATTTGACTACTTTAGGTACCTCATATAAGCAGAATCACACAGTATTTGTCCTTTTGTGTCTGGCTTATTTC
>NW_007726934.1:399864-403686 GCF_000696425.1 Galeopterus variegatus
TTGATTGTGGTCATGTTTTACAGATACGTATATGACAGAACTCATCAAATTATACTCTCTGAATATGTGCAGTCTGTGGTATGTCAGGTATATCTCAATAAAACTATAGAAAAAGTAATATTTAGTTAATTCAGATAGTTTGAAAGGGTATGTAGTATATAGTAGCTCTCCTTTTTTCCAACCTCCAATCCTCCTTCCCAGGAAATCACCACTGTTAGTTTCTTGTTTCCTTCCACAGGTGGTCCAGGCACACACGAGCGCATGCACATGTTTGTATGTTATTTCCTCCCCTGACCCCACCGTTTTTAAAACCTAAATGTTGGTAGCCCGCACTCAATGGTTTGAAACTTGTTTTTTCTCAGAGACCCTTCCTTAATTTATCAATATAGAGCTGCTTTGTTATTTGCAACATCTACATACAATTCCACCACTTGGGCACATTACCCTGTACCTACTCCATCTCCTCCTGAAGGATGCTGAGTTTGTTTGGGGGTTTTGACTATTCCACTGCTGCAGGGAGTCTGCTGGTGTAAATGTCTTTGTACACACGAGTATATACAGGTGTTGGGATCTGAAATTCAACATCCCATGTTCAAACCCAGATTGTTCTATTTGCTAGCTACTTGGGCAAGCTAGTTACCCCTTCTGTGCCTCAATTTCCTCCTCTGAAACACAGGGAAAGAGTGGAACGCAATATGCATAGAATGGAATATTCTTCAGCCTTAAAAAGGAAGGAAATTCTGACATATGCTATGACACAGATGAACCTTGAAGACATCATGCTGAGTGAAATAAGCCAGACATAAAAGGACAAAAACTGTATAATTGAGGTACTTAGAGTAGTGAAATTTATATAGAGAAAGTAGAACATTGGTTACAGAGGCTGGAAAGGGTGGAACAGGGAAATATTGTTTAATGGGTACAGGATTTCAGTTTAAAGTAATGAAAAAGTCCTGGAGATGGATAAGGGTGATGATGGTTGCACAAAAATGTGAATGTACTTAATGTCACTGAATTGTACATTTAAAAATGCTGAAAATAGTAACTTTTATGTTATATATTTTACTACAATAAAAAATAATGTGAATGAGTTATGAAGATTAAATGACATAATCTATCAAAGTATTTAGAAGAGGGCCTGGCATACAGTAAGTGCTTAGTAAATATCAACCCTTATTGTTTATTGGATGGATTCATAGTAGAGGGTTAGTTGTTCTGTTATTCTGTACTCCCTTGTCATTAACAGTGGGAAAGGCTGGTGATGATAGCTGTATGTTTCTGGTCATTCTGCTCCAATATTAGTGCAAACAATGAAAGGGAGTCGGGGTAGGGAACACCCAGGAGAAGCCAACCTGGGTCTCAGTGTGACAAAGAACAACTGACAATATGTGAATATCCTTGTAAAATCATCAGGTCAGACTTTTCAAGTGCAGCACACAGAGGCTGTTCCCTAAACTGTAGGAACTCATGAACACTGGGCTTTGGCTGAGGGCTGAGAAGTTTTGAATCTATCTCTTCAGTTACTGGCTACCTAGGACTTTCCCAACAGGCTGAGTTGGCACCAGTCAAGCCTGGTTTTGGCCACTGTGAGTGGGTCTCTCACCTCAGTCATTTCTGGTCTATCTGCAGAACACAGAGCAAAACATTTGGTGCTCTCAATAGCAGGATGCTCACAGCCTCGTTAGGCCTAAGGTGCAGATGGCCAGAAAGGTATGGCCCTGAGGGAGACACAGAAGGCACATCATCCCCTTGCTACCCCTCCCTTCCGGACAGCCCCTTGTCTCTCACTCCCTGGGCCACGGAGAAAACAGGGGGTCAGCCCATCCTAACTTCATTTTGGAAGAGGATGGAGATGAGTATGAATAAGTCCATTACTCAATTACTAGAGGTCAGTCTACAAAAAATCAAATCGAACCCAAAGCTTAGTATGAAATAGCCCAGTTAAAAGTGGTATATCCATACAATGGATTATTATTCAGCCTTAAAAAGAAAGGTGGGCTGGCTGGTTAGCTCAGTTGGTTAGAACATGGTGTTGATGACACCAAGGTCCAGGGTTCAATCCTAGTACTGGCCAGCTGCAAAAACAAAAAAAAGGGAAGGAAGTTCTGACACATGCTGCAACATGGATGAACCTTGAGGACATTATGCTAAGTGAAATAAGCCAGTCACAAAACAAACACTGTATGATTCCACTTTCATAAGGTACCTAGATCAGTCAGATTAATAGAAACAGAAAGTAGAATGATAGTTACCAGAGACTGAGGGAAGGGGATAATGAGAGTTATTATTTAAAGGGTGCTATGGGTCAAATGTGTCCCCCAAAAGTTCACGTATTGGGAGCTGGCCAGTTAGCTCAGTTGGTAGAGAATGGTGCTGACAACACCAGAGTCAAGGGTTCAGATCCCCGTACCAGCTGCCAAAAATAACAACAAAGAGTTTATGTATTGGAAATTTGATCTCCATTGTTACAGTGGAAAGAGGGTGTGAAACCTGATTATGGCATTTGAAAGGTGGGGCCTTTGAGTGAGGTGACTGGATTGTGAGGAGTGTGCCGTCATGAATGGATTAATTCATTCATAGAGTAATGAGTTGATGTTTAAAAGGGTTGTCATGGGCATGGGTACAGAGTTTCAGTTCTGGGTGATGAAAAAATTCTGGAGATGGATAGTGGTGATGGTTCCACAGCCACGTGAATGAACTTAATGTGTACAATTTTTTTTTTTTTTTGGTATAAACTGCATCTTCTTTATTTTGCATACTTCAATTTCAGAACAAAATAAACACGTACATTTAAAAATGGTTAAAATGATAAATTTTGTGTTACATATATTTTACCACAATAAAAAGATATAGCCTGCACTGGCCAGCTGTCAAAAAAAGATGAAAGAAAGACAGAGAGAGAGAGACGAAGAAAGAGAGAGAGAGAGAGAGAGAGAGAGAGAGAGAGAGAGAGACCCTCAAAAAATAATTGAAAAAAAAAAAGAAAAAAAGAAATTACCCAAATGGTAAATTAGTCATTGCCAGGGGCTGGGGGGAAGGGGAAATGGGGAGTGACTGCTCATGGGTATAGTGTTTCCATTTGGGATTACAAAAAATGTTCTACAATTATACTATGGTGATGGTATAACTCTGTGTTGCACAACTCTGTGAATATACTAAAAAATCCACTGAATTGTCACTTCAAATGGGTGAGATGTATAGAATGTGAATTATATCTGAATAAAGCTGTTTGGAAAAGTTGTCCACGTTGGACATGCTTAGGAAATATCCTAAGCAAACAGATTCTTTTCATTCATTTTCCTTCCTTCTCTCTCCTTCTTCCCTTCCCAGCCTTCATTTCTTTGAACATTTTCAAGCACCTACAATATATACTCTCTCCTTATTTATTTATTTATTTATTTATTTCTATCTCTCTTTTTAAATCTAGTATTGTTGAGGATTCTGCTAGCTATGAATGCCTTTCAAGGTATAGGAGAAAGGAAATTCGGCTTTTAAGGTCAGCCTGGAATAAATGGTGTATTTGTAAAGTGGTGAAATAATATTGCCCAATAAAATGAGATCAAAGGGTTTAATCAGGCCTACGAAAAGGGAAAGTTGAAAATTATAGACCATGCCAAAATCTGGATGAAAGCTGCAAAATTCGGACTCATGCCTGGACATCTTTTTTTTTTTTTTTTTTTTGTCTTTTTTCGTGTCCGGCAACGGATCGCAACCCTCAGTGTCACGCCCGTACCGGACCGGGACCTGCAACAGGATCGCAACGCAACCCTCGGTGCTGCGCCCGCACCTCGCTCAGCCAGTGAGCAGGAACCAGTCTGTATG
>NW_007726934.1:403696-413955 GCF_000696425.1 Galeopterus variegatus
GAAAAAAAAAAAAAAAAAAAAAGGAAAAAAAAAAAAGTTGTCCCTATCATCCTCAGCTGACATACCGCCAACTGCCAGACATGCCAGTGAGGCCATTCTAGACCATCCAACCCCAGTCCAGCCATCCCAGAACAGGAGAAATGTCCAGCCAACTCACAGAATTTTGATTAATAAAAAAAAGTTTGTTGTTTTAAGCCACTTACTACGTTGGGGGTGGTTTGTTACACAGCAAAAGCTAACTGATACACAAATATTCAGGAAGTTCTTAAAAAGGTTTATATAACTGAAAAAAAACCCCACATGCCAAGATCATTAGAAGTCACAGTAACAGGATTTCCTAAGTCATTTTCTTTTTCTTTTTAAAAAAATTTAAAAAATTTTATTTATTTTTTCTTTCTGAGTCATTTTCAGGACACCCGGAGCCTATCAATTGCTTATTGCTGCATCAATACTTGTCCTGTGTTGACCCTCTGAGGCCAAAATGAGCCACATGTGCAACGGAAGAGAACAAGAGCCGTGATCAGAGGAGAATAAAACCAACTCACATAGGGCTTCAGTTCCGACCTCTTTCAAGCCTGCAGAAGACTGATGACTAAGAGTAGTTCCTCAGAAATCCCCTTGTGGTTTCTTGGCCAGTGCTTCTAGTGAACTAGAAGGACACTTTTCCGAAAGCCTACAAGGTCATATCACAAGCTATTGACTGTAAGAGAAGTAAGCTTTTACTAGGAGATGAATGAAAATTGCCCAAGCCACATATGATGGAAACATGGGTAAAGAAGACTAGTTGTCCAATGCTCCCCTCACTGCCTAGAATTGCCTGGTCATTGGGAGCAGCCTTGGATGTTGGCCCTATCATTCCAGCCCATGGCTGGTAGCCATTAGCAGGTCTAAATAGGAAGTACGTGCCATTTTAGGCCCAACTAAGCAAACATATGCAAACCGAGAATTAGTCTTTACCAAATCAAATTATTAAGTGACTACTAGGCACAGCGACTGACTCTATGCAGGTGGTAGAGGGAGTAAAGGGTTCTACCTGCTTCTGCTGCTCATATATTTAGCCAATATGGCATTTCAGCAGAAAATGCAAATGTGGCAGAGAGGCAGGCAGGAGTAAATTTCCTGAAACTGCTGAAACTGGCCTTTTTTTTTTGGCAGCTGGCCAGTATAGGCATGGAACCCTGGACCTCAGTGTTATCAGCACCACGGTCTAACCGACTGGGCTTACTGGTCAGCCCTCCTTTCTATTTCTGTGTGATTTAGGATTTATGGCCTAGAGTTTGAGAATGGCAGTTGCTGGTTGAATAAGACAGTAAGAGATCTTACTGCGGGGAACAAGGAAAGGCAGCACGTGGGGTAGTGAGCCAGGAGCAGCAAAGGCAGCTAAATCATACTGGAGCTGGGCTTCCCACTGGCTGCTTACTCTCGCAAGACCTTGGGTAGCTCATGCCACTTCTCTGCTCTGGTGCCACTTCTCTGCTCTAGTGCCACTTCTCTGCTCTGGTGCTGCCATCTCAAAAATGGGGTGAGACAGAGCATGCGCTGATAACACCAAGGCCCAGAGTTCGATCCCTGTACCAGCCAGTCTCCAAAGGAAAAACAATGCAAATAAAAGTGCTCTGTAAATTATGATGCGCTATTCAAATATTAGTAATTACTACTGATACTCTAGCATTTTATTTTGTTATTTTTTGGAAACGGTAATAATATGTACATGAGGAAAAATAAAATTTCAAACAATCCAAAGGGTGTATGGTAAATAAGTTTTCCCCTTCCTATGTCCCCTAGCAACAGTTTTTTGTGTCCCATCTAGAGGTATTTCAGACTGGCTGGTTAGCTCAGTTGGTTAGAGCACAACTTTGTAATACCAAGGTCAAAGGTTCAGTTCCTGGTACTGGTCAGCCACCAAAAGAAAAAAATAGAGATATTCCATGCATATATATATATATACACACACACACACTTAAAATACACACACACACACTTAAAATACACACACACACACACACACACACACACGAGGGTACTTCAAAATTTCATGGAAAAATAGATTTAAAAGATAATACAAATATTTCCATGAATTTTTTTTTGACAGCTGGCCTGTAAGGGGGCTAACACTTGACCTTGGTGTTATCAGCACCAGGCTCTGCCAAGTGTCTATGAACTTTTTAAAGGACCCTTGTATTTCCCTTCTTTTAAATACAAATAGGTGCATACCATACAAAGTATTCTGCCCATTTATTTGCTTGTTTATTTTATTTTCTGCTTTTCAACTTAACAATAGGTTTTAACAATCCTTGGGATTAGCACAAAGATCTACCTCTTTCTCATTTAACAGCTGAGAATGTTCCATTATTCCATTGCATTTGGTAAACCCTACAAGGCATTTTAACCATTCCACGCTGATGGACTTTCTATTTTTTGTTCCAAACACCACTGCAATGACTCTCCTTGTACATGCACCCTTTTTACCCTTGCTGGGCCAAAGAGAAGGTACAGTTTCAGTTTCAGTAGGCTGTGCCAACTTGCCCCCTGCGGGTGGTGACTTTTATAATCCTCACTTACCCCTTGAATCAAAAAAACAGACAGTCATCGCTGGTACAAGCTCACTACAGCCCTGCATTTGATGAGACTAAGGAGAGAAGTTTATTTTATTTTATTTTATTTTTGTCTTTTTTTTCGTGACCGGCAACGGATCGCAACCCTCAGTGTCGCGCCCGTACCGGACCGGGACCGGCAACGGGATCACAACCCTCGGTGTTGCCCCCGCTCCTCGCTCAGCCAGTGAGCCGCCGGTCTGCACGTGGGATCTGAACCCTCGGCGGGAGCGCTGCCACGCTTCCCAAGCGGTGCACTGTAGCAGTGCGCCACCGGGCCGGCCCCGAGAAGTTTATTTTTCTAAGATGCCAATTTAGGCCTTCATTATTTCATATAGCAAAGCAGTTTGGAGCCTAGGTGTCATGGACAGGCTACCTGGATTTGAATCCCAGCTCTACCATTTAATGTGTGACCTTCAACAAAGTGACTTAACCTCTTTGTGCCTCAGTCTCCTCATATATAAAAAGGGAATAATAATCCTATCCACTTCCTAGAGTTACAGCAGGGATTCTCAGCCTCAGCACTACTGATATTTTGGGCTGAATAATTTTTTGTGATGGTGGTGGTGGACCTGTCCTTTGCATTGTTGGGTGTTGAGCAGTATAAGGATATCGTAAAAACAAATTCAGTTTCTCCTGTACTATCACGACACAACACAGAATGCTTCTGACACCAGATGTGTGGGTTTTTTTCCCCACATACCAAGCAACCAGCTCTGCAGTGGACACTCACTGGTTTCCTCTAACTCAGTTCAATTCGATTCTGACACTGTCTACCTGGAGACCTGGACACAGTGTCAGGTCCCACAGGTTGAGGGTTCAGTCCCACAAGACTGCCCCCCAGTTCTGATGCCAACTGCAGGCACCAGGTTGTTTCCCTATTTCTACCCACATTGTTTTAACTGTGCTTCTGACCGACCGGCTATAAATCGTGGTTTCCACGACCTTGGGTTCCATTAATTTGCTAGAGCAGCTCACAGAACTCAGGGAAACACTTAACATTATTACAAAGGATACAGCCAGATAGAGAAGATGCATAGGGCAAGGTATGTGGGAAGGGGCTCAGAGCCTCCATACCCTCTCTGGGTGCACCAACCTCCAGGAACCTCCACAAGTTCAGCTATCTAGAAGTGCTCTAATCCCAGACATTATGGGTTTTTAAGGAAGCTTCATTATGTAGGCATGACTATTTAATCACTGGCCACTGGTGATCAACTTAACCTTCTACAACTCTATCCTCCCTGAGGCTGGGGGTGGGACTGAAAAGTCCCAGTCTTCTTTTTTGTTGTTGTTCTTTTTGAGACCGGCCGCACGGCACTCAGCCAGTGAGCGCTGTGAGCGCACAGGCCATCCCTATATAGGATCCGAACCCGCGGCGGGAGTGCTGCTGCGCCCCCAGCGCCGCACTCTCCTGAGTGCGCCACGGGCTTGGCCCAAAGTCCCAGTCTTCTTTTTTGTTGTTGTTCTTTTTGAGACCGGCCGCACGGCACTCAGCCAGTGAGCGCTGTGAGCGCACAGGCCATCCCTATATAGGATCCGAACCCGCGGCGGGAGCGCTGCTGCGCTCCCAGCGCCGCACTCTCCTGAGTGCGCCACGGGCTTGGCCCAAAGTCCCAGTCTTCTAATCATGTCTTCATCTTTCCTGTGACCAGTCCCCCATCCTGAGGCTATCCTGAAGCCCCCTAAACTATCAGTCAATGCGTTAGCATAAAAAGACAGTTGCCATTTTGGAGAGTCCAAGGATTTTAGGAGTCGTATGCCAGGAAACTTGGACAAAGACCAAACACATATTTCACAATATCACTAGTGGCATACCTGGTCTCTACCCACAAGATGCCAGTAGCATTCCCCTCCAATTGTGACAACTGAAAAGGACTATAGACATTGCCAAATGTCTCCTGGGGGGCAGGGCAAAATTCCTTCCTCCCATCGAGAATCAGAGGTTGTTGTGAAGATTAAATGAGCAAATATTGCATAGAAAGCACTTAGAACATAGCGGATACATAGTGAATGCTACATAGGGTTTGCAATTATTATCATTCTCTATCCCTGTTCTACCTTATGGAAGATAAATATTTTTTTATAATATGGAGGCTTAAGCAAGACAGTGAATATTTTTAAGCCTGTATCTTATTCCACTCTGGAACAAAAATCCAAGTCCCTGTTCTAAGATGATAGGTCAGCAATGTCAGTATTAATTATAGTCTGACCCCTCTGGGGTTCCATTGTAGAGCTCACTGTATCTTGTAGCAAACTAACAAGATCCCATGCTAATGGCCAGTTCAGCTGTCACTGTTGCTGCACTCATCCATTTTAAATCCCCTCCTGCATTCTCCAAATGGTGTGTACTTCAATCTTTGGCTTTCCACAAATCCGTGGCTCTGAAACAACAGGCTGCCCACAAAATTCACCCCAAAAATGGGGTAAATAAAAACAAAAAAAGAGAAAAGGAGGAAGGGCAAAAGGCTTCATTTCTTTAAATGTCTGGCTCTGCACGGCACAAGCATTTCCAATGAAAAATAAAGAATTCTTTCTTCTGTGTCTATTTCAGCTGGCATCTAGCTTTTGCCTTGTGAATAATGTTACTGCATCATTATTCTGTCCCACAAGGTAAAACAAAATGAGCAACTTAACAACCAGAAGTGTACTTGTTTAGAGGGAATGGCTCATTTAAAAGCTTTTCAAATAATGTGGCTGTTTTGCCACACCCCCTCTGTTTTTTCAAAGCTATGGGAAAGTTGTTACTTTGCACACAAGGTGTAAAAATAATGCCTTCCTAGAAGGCCCCCTCCCCCACTTTTCCTTTTTATTATTACTATTTTTTATTGCTTTTAGTCTTTTGGGATTCCTGGAGTGTCTACAAATAGATTCAGCTCTAAGAATTTTGAGTAACCATGGTAAGAAAAAAGCCATTGGTTTAATTAACCATGGTCCTATTTTTGAAATTACATCTGCTCTTCTTTTAAAAAAATAAGAATTGGTCTATACAAAAACTTGAAGAGGATGGATTTTGGGGATATATGTTAGTTTTGACTTGAATTAATTTTCATGCTTTTGAAAGTGAAATCAAGAATATTGAGTGAATAATGTATCATCATACATTAAACACGATCAAACAAAGAGAGCTGAAAAGAAATGACTGCAGAAAAATGAATTGCTGGGAATATTGGATCATGCGATGTGTGCTGCTGTAGTTGGTGATAGCAAATCCCTTTTCGCATTTCTGCTTTGTATGGCTCCATCAATTTGTCATCCTCAAATCCCAAGACTTGATTAATCATTGAAGTGATGGAAATTAACAAGTTAATAAAAGTGCTGTGTGGCTTTGCTGAAGTGTCATCAAAAACCAGAAGCCAAGTATAGAATCCACAGGACTAGATTATCTTTTTTTTTTTTTTTTTTTTTCCCCTTTTTGTCTTTTTTCGTGTCCGGCAATGGATCGCAACCCTCAATGTTGCGCCCATACTGGACCGGGACCGGCAACGGGATCGCAACCCTCGGTGCTGCGTCCGCACCTCGCTCAGCCAGTGAGTGGGAACCGGTCTGTATGTGGGATCCGAACCCTCGGCGGGAGCGCCGCCGCGCTCCCAAGCGGCGCACTGTAGCAGTGCGCCACCAGGCTGGCCCTCACAGGACTAGATTTTCAAGTCTGAAAGTCTTTCTCTATATGCTTTCTCACTTTAGACTCCCCCCCCCCCCAAAATAGTGGTTGAAATGGCCATAGCTATTTTTGAAGTTTAAAGTTTAGCAATACTTCTCAACATCAGAACTCTTTCAGAACAATATTCTTCACTGCCTTTGATGATAACTTTCCAAAGACACTTGTTGGTTTTGTTTAAATGACTGACTGAAAATCATTTGGGACTGCAGGAGCAATCAAAATTTTAACTTCTAACACTGAGGTCAAGGGTTCAGATTCCCGTACCAGCCAGCAGCAACAACCACAAAAATGTTACCTTCTAGGAATTCTGAATGCAAATGGAAATCACAGGAAATGAACATTTTTGGTCATTTGTATTAGTTATCTATTGCTGAAAAACAAATTACCCCAAAACTTAGCAGCTTAAAACAGAAAAACGGTTAGGAATCAGGGCACAGTTTAGGCTGGGTATCTATTGCACAGGGCCTGTAACAAAGCTGAATGAGATGTAGGCCAGTACTGCAGTCATATTGAGCCTTGACTAGGGCATCATCCACTTCCAACCTCACTTACATGGCTGTTGGCAGCCATCAGGTCCTCACTGGCTGTTGTTTGGAGACATCACATCTTTGCCATCGGGGCCTCTCCATAGGGCAGTTTATAATATGGCAGCTAGCTTAAGCAAGTGGGTGAGAAAGGGCAGTCCAACACAGAAGCCACAGTCTTTTGGTACCCTAATCTTAGAAGTAAAAACCCATATTTTTTTCTAATTTTTTATTAGTTTTTTTTATTGTTTGTGGTTTTTTTTGTGTGTGGCTGGCCTATACAGGAATCTAGACCCTTGACCTTGATGGTATAACACCGTGCTCTAACCAACTGAGCAACTGGCCAACATCTGACTTTATTTGAAAGGAGTCATTAGGCAAAATTCATATTCATTGAAATTCAGAGGATTTCATAGGATCTGAATACCAAGAGGCCAGGATCATCTGGGGTCATCTTCCCCCTGCCCCCCGCCCCCCAGGGCAGCTAGAACCTTTATTCTGTTAAGGGGCAAGACACCAGCTTGGCTAAAGCCCTCTGATATCACAGCTGCCATTAAATAACCATGTTTTCAGAGGTCTAGAATTCACGTGAAGGGTTTGCAATAAAAGATATTCCTTGGTTTTGGGTGGTGATCCTCCCTCCACAAAGAAAAACGGGGGAATGTATAAAACAGAGTTGATAGTAGAGGTTCTCTTGGTTTTCATTTTAATAAAAAAGCAGAAATCAAATTTTATGATAAACACTCAAACATTCCAGGTGTGAATGGCAAGTCACTTTGGAAAAGGGTTTTAACAATATCTTTAAAAAATTAATTATAAATTTATCATACCACCCATCAATTTCACTTGTAGGAACCTACCCAAGAGAAATGAAAATATGCCACATGAAGACATATATTCACAAATGGTCATAGCAGTATTATTCATATAGCCAAAAACTTGAAACAGTCTAAACTGGCAAGTAGATACACTAAATGTGAGATGTCCATACAATGGAACAATTAGGAATGGAACACTGATACGTGTTACAACATGGATAAACCTCAAAAACATGTTAAGTGAAAGAAGGCAGAAGTGAAAGGCCACATATTGTAAGATTCCATTTAAATAAAATGTCCAGGATGTTGGGTTAGCTCTCTCAGTGGAGTGTGGTGCTGATAACACCAGGACCAAGGGTTCAGATCCACATACTTGCCAGCTGCCAAAAAAAAAAAAAAGTCCAGAATAGACAAATCCATAGAGAGAGAGTAGATTAGTGGTTGCCTGGGGCTGAGAATGGGAACCAGGAGCAACAAGTCAGCATAAAGGATCTTTCTGGGGTGATGGAAATGTTGTGAAATTAGTAGAGGTGGTTGCACAACTCTGTAAATTTACTGAGATCATTGATTTGTAAATAAAACAGGTGGATTTCATAGTATGGAAGTTATACCTCAATAAAATTGTTAGTCAAAGATTTGGATCCCCTTACCAGCTAGCTGCCAAAAACAAAACAAACAAAAAACCTGAAACAACTATTAATGTTTTTCAATAATAGTGGATTAAAACTTGAGCTTTCTCAGCCTAAATAAACTCAAATTCAGATATGTCACCTTCAGGCCTTATTCAACTTCCCCTTTTCCTCCCATCTGCCTGAAATTTGGTAAGATTGAATTCTGGGATATCCGTTCTAGATATGACTGACTGTCAAATCATTAAATCAGAGAAAGGTGATCGTACTCATATTTCTATTATGGCCGTTTTATTTATTTTTTTCCTCATTTGTTTTTTCAGTTCCAACTTCCTTTGGTTAATCTTAAAAGGTTTTTGCAACTTTTAGCTTAAAGGACGACTAAATTTCCCTCCTCAATCTCCTTTTTACCTTAAACGGAAAATAAAGCTGTATTTCCTACTTTTCAAGTGTTTGAGGAATACAATGGCCATTTTTGCCTGGACTATCAAGGAGGTTAATTTAATTTCAACTGCGCTATTGGGGACTCCTGATTTAATTATTCTCCAAGTTTTTCTAGGTCTTTTTTTTTTTTTTTGTCCTTTTTGAGACCGGCCACCACTGTGAGCGGGTCATCCCTATATAGGATCAGAACCCGCGACGGGAGCGCTGCTGCGCTCCCAGCGCCACACTCTCCCGAGTGCTCCACAGGCTCGGCCCTACGTCTTTACCTTTATCTAGACAATTCTAGAAGATCGAGGGGAATTTTCGTGTTTTTTTCCATATCATTTCTTGAAGTGATTTCACTTAAAAAAACCTAGATTCATCGCTCAAAAAAAAAAAAAAAGTTATCTCTTGCTTGTAACACATTTAAAAAAGAGACTACTGTGCAGCCTGGCTCCCTAAGTTAAAGTAAAACTTCTAAAGGGGCCAAGGTCTAAAGTTCGCACATTCCTGTGAGGTCTGTTCTGTCTCCACTAAGGGAGACCCCGTTATCCATAGCCCCATTACCCATAGCTCTACCAATCACATACATTTCCTTTTGAGTCTCATGAATGAGGAAAGAGTTCAAGTGAGGGAAAATGGGTTCAAATGAAGGTCATATACCCAAAAGAGTTTTCTTTTCTTTCCTTTTTAAAAAGATGACCGGTAAGGGGATCTTAACCCTTGACTTGGTGTTGTCAGCACCACACTCTCCCAAGTGAGCCACAGGCAGGCCTCAAAAGAGTTTTCTGATTACTGTGTTGCTGGGGTGGAAAAAGCAGAAAAGGTGTCCAGATGTGGGTGGCCCCGTGAGGTTGCTCGATTCCAATCTTGGTAGGGAAAGAAAGCACAGATTGCCTTTGAGGTACCCAGTGACACTTGAGGACCTACTGTGTGCCAGGCGCTGGGGACACAAAGAAAACTATGGAATGCTGTGTTCTTGAGTTTGGCAGTGTTCTAAGTGCTATACACGTAGCAATACATAAGTCTCCGCCCCAAAGGCACTCGCAGTCCATTTTCTAGGTTGCATCAGGTGGGGGAAAACAAGGTCCTTCTAGGAGTCTGGGTACATAAAAAAGAATATTGGAGGGAACGAAACTCTTCGCTCCGGTCCTGTACACTAGGCGGGCCCTGCAGGCAAAGACTGACACGCCCTCCTCAAAGGGCAGATCCGCCTCGAGGAGGGCGGATCCAAGCAGGGCCGGTCGCCGGGCCCTCACCCGACCCCAGCGAACGCGGCACAGCGCGGCGCCCGTTCCTCACGTGTCCTATCCGGGCCCCGGGGCCGCCTCACGTTCTCCTTCCGTACGACCCTTCCGACTTCCGGTAAAGAGTCCCCGTCCAGCACCTCCGCTCCCGCCCGGCGCCGCCACCCGACGCCTCGGTTTGCCCGGCCCCCGATGCGCTCGGTTGTTGCAGCTCCTAGGGGCCCCACGGCGGCCATCGAGACTCGCCGCTTCGCAGCAGCTAGGTGGCCCGGACGGCGCTCGCTCCCGAGGCCGGCGCGGAGGAGCGGGCGGGGCGGCGGTGGTGCGGCCCTGGGCCCGTATCCCTCCGCCGCCCCTCCCCCG
>NW_007726934.1:414494-425867 GCF_000696425.1 Galeopterus variegatus
GTCCCCGCCCCGTGACCCGCCAGGCTTGCGGGGGGGGTTAGGTTGGGGGCCTGCGATGGGGGTGGGGCCCCTGCTCGGATCTAGAGGCCGGAGCGTTGGGTGGGGGTGGAGGGCGCAGCAGGATTTCTCTGGGATTGTCAGGCAGTGTCCAGCCTGCAACATCCCCACCCCCTTCCCCAAACGGTCAAGATGGAGGGACCGGGCAGCCTCCTCCTCCCCATTTAAGTGTTTGGGAGGGGTTCACAGGTTTCAGTGATTGTCAGCCCCATTCCGTCTTTAAGCCTCCCCCACAACCAGTGGGGGGATGCTTGGGCAGCGCCCTTGGGAGTATTAACGTTTAAGTATTAACGTTGGAGGGGTCTTTAGGTTTTGGTTCTGTCTTCCGAACACGCCTCCTCCCCCGTTGGGGAATATCGGGGGAGGGGGAAGTTAGGGCAGCGTCCCCCTGTCCCTGTTAAAGGGGCAGCCAACGGCCTCATCTGGAATCAGGGTCTATCCTGTCTCCTCAACCATCCTCCTCCTCTCCTTGGGAAAGATCGAAGGACGAGGTTGAGATGGGTAGGCAGCGGCCCCCGCAGTCCTCCTCATTTAAATCTAAGGCGGCAACGGGGGCTCCAGAACTCTGGAATCGTCGGGCTCTGTGCAGTCTTCCGCAGCGTTCCGTCCTCCCCCACCTGAGGAAGGGGTGGAGAGTGCCCAGCCCCCTCCCGACCTCCCTCCTTCCCCGCAGAGCCTCTCCGGCGCGTGGGGTGGTGGCCGATCCGCATTGCTGTTCCGAGCCGCGGGGGAGAAGGCGCCTTTGAATAGTGGTGGGTGAGGGCTGGACCCAGGTGTGCACCAGAAGCCCGAACTCGGGAGATGGGGTGCTGGGTGGTGGCGGTGGCAGTGGTAGGGAGCGGGCACGCTGCACATTTTTTCCCACTCCCCGCTCCAATTTCTGACATTTTTAGGGGAGAGGAATTACAGCAGGGGACGTGGTACGGTTCCTGAAGACAGAAATGCGGGTGTTTACTTGCGTACTCTCTCGTTTTCCCCTGTAACTCAGGTTTTTGGTAGAGACTGGGGCCCAGTGTTGTCTCTAACTGGTTTTGACTCTGGAGGGTGTGTTTGTGCGGGAAGGCCGGGCGGGGGTGGTTGTCAGTTCGTATTTCATGAACTGAGAAAATGCTTAGTGTTCAAAGGGAGAAGCACATGTCAATAGACTCCATTCCATTGTGGCCGGTGTCCTTAACTTCGGGAGTGCCGCCAGAGCTTACCAAGGGCACGCAAGTCCATTCCCCTTGTGCCCCAAGTCCATTCGTGTTGCTTGCTCTGCTTTGCCTCCCTTAAGCCTAGGCCCAGAGCTAGTGACCAGCGTTCTCCTTAAATAGATGTCCTGGACTTTCGAAGGTGGGATAAGGGGGTCTTTCATGTACGAAGTTTTCTTTTTGGAGACACATTTTCAGCATTTCATTTGCAAACAATTTTCACGTACAGCAGAAGTTGTTACACATCAGGATGAATCAGAGCTGGTTTTTAAGGAATTCTGCTGCCTTCAGTAAGGGGGAGGAGGCCTGGGGCGGTGGGAACAGTTGTTTTTTGACTTCTAACCACCAACATTTCCAGTTTCCCCTTCACTGAAGCACTCTAAACGCTACTTACCCAAAGTAGTTAAAATGAACTACTTTTTCCCCCTCCAGCTCAGTCCACGTAGGGGTAACTTCGGTTTCCCCTTTTCAGTAGCATCTAGTGAAAAACAAAAAAAAAAAATTAAGATATAATTTTTATAGAAAAGGAGGTATTCTGATTTTTTTCTTTTTTAGTTATTAAGAAGAAATCTGCAGATATATTGAACTTGCTCAAATACTTAAAATTAAAACTAAGGCTTTTAAGTTGCACTGGCTCTCCTTAAGCTTAAAAATTAGATTATAACAAAGCATTTTCTCCAGTGTAGCTTGAGTGATCAAAGATATCTGGAATTTTTAGTACCGCAGACTTTTTTCTGTTCTCTGAGGCTTCACAAAAATTTAAGGTTAGTTTAGATTTCTTCCTTGCTTTGCTTACTAAGGCATAAATTGTACCCCTTATTCTTTTTCATAAGTATTAGAAGTTTTTGGTTAATGTATTGGATTCATCTAATGTGAAATTTTATTCTTGTACAGATCTTTAGTTAATGTGCTTGTAGAATTGCTCTCAAGTTTTAATCGTTTTATTGGGTTCTTTGTAAATCAGTTACAATTTCTAGAATCTCCTTACTTATGTTTGTATGTGTCAGTAATTAAAGTAAGTTTCTGGGAGCAGGGGTGAAGAAAGAAAATACAGTGTTGGGTTTGACGTTTTGAGATAGCAAATATTTTTGAAAGTCTAAAAATTGACATGTCTGCTTTAAATAACATTTTATATTTGACTTCTGTGTGTGTGTGAATAGATTTTCATGACTTTCAAAAGTGACATTCTGATTAGTCATACACATTTTTAAGGGGGCTAGATTCTCTTAGGGAAGAACAATATAACCACAGTATTTTCATCATTTTACCTTAATCAATTCTTATTTTTGGTTTTTACCTTCTCATTTTTACAAGTTGTAGTGATTGTTATTTTGTGGTCATCTTTATCCCTCTTAACATTGTTTATAAAAAAGTTTTTAGGTTTCTGCTTAACGATTCTGTTGTTGGAATTTGGATTTCCACTTTTTTTGGTATTATAGATGGGTAGTGGTGCAATGAACATCTTTATACTTATAGCTTTTTGCTTCAGTATAATTATTTCCTTAGATAAAGTTCCCAGGAATGGTTTTACTAGGCCAAAGGGCTTCAAGATTTTTATGGCTCCTGCTAGCTGTATTATTCAGAAAACTTCTATTAGCTTCTAAAGCTAAGGAGGTGGCTATTCTATAGAATGGTTTCTTTGTAGTTTGTCAAATACTCAGGGGGGTTTTCAAGGGAAAAGTTGTATTTACTGTCAAGTCCATACACACATTATTTTTATTTTTTATTTTTTTTTTCCTTTTTGTCTCTTTTTTTTGTGACCGGCAACGGATCACAACCCTCAGTGTTGCGCCCGTACCGGACTGGGACTGGCAACGGGATCGCAACCCTCGGTGTTGCCCCCGCATCTCGCTCAGCCAGTGAGCAGCCGGTCTGTATGTGGGATCCGAACCCTCGGCGGGAGCGCTGCTGCGCTTCCCAAGCGGCGCACTGTAGCAGTGCGCCACCGGGCCGGCCCATATACACACATTATTAAGTGCTTTTCTTATCTGATTATTTGAGGTCGAATTTGTTTCCTCTGAGGATTTAATGAGATGATGTGTGTGAAGGTGCCTTGAAACTTGTAACTTAATACTAATGAGGATACATGGTTTATCTGTTGTGCTGATACTTTTACTGAGTAGAGGAATGAAATTCCTGAGGAACTGTTCTAAAGCTTTTTGGAGTTTTTCTGTTGTTCTTAATTACCTCTTTCATCTGAAAGTGTTTTTTATTAGCTGTTAGCCTAATAACCAAGTTATTTTCGGTGACTTTTATGTAATTTCATGGCACTGTTGGGAATTATAACTGGTTAACCCACATCTCTTCCTTTTCCACATTTCCTTCTCCATTTAAAAAAATAATGGGTTAACAATTCTGTTATCCTGTTTCTAACCCTAAATAAATGACTTTAGAATTTCTTTGGATAGGGCCGGCCCGGTGGCGCACTGCTTTAGTGCGCCGCTTGGGAGCGTGGTGGCGCTCCCACCGAGGGTTCGGATCCCACATACAGACCGGTTCCCGCTCACTGGCTGAGCGAGGTGTGGGAGCAACGCCGAGGGTTGCGATCCCGTTGCCAGTCCTGGTCCGTTGCGGGGGCGACACTGAGGATTGCGATCCGTTGCCGGACACGGAGAAAGACAAAAAAAGGAAAAAAAAAAAAAAAAAAAAAAAAAATTTCTTTGGATACAGGATTCAGTGCGGGAAAAACTTTTTCTCTTAGTGATTTTCAGCTTAGTACTTTTACTGCTTTTTTCGCTTGAGGCTTTGCAGTTTAGAAATTGTGCTGCAATTTAGTGTAATTGTTCATCATTCTTCTATTTAGATATCAGTGAGACTGTTCATCTCTTTAAGTATCTTCTACAAGGGCATTCAGCACAGATTTATTGAATACAAGGCAGGTGTAGGTTCTTCAGATATATCAGTGAATAAAACAAAGATAGCTCTTCTGGAGTTTACATTCTAATGCAATGGGGCAGACAATAAATGAGACATTAAAGTAATAACATATATAATATTAGATAAGAGCTATGGGATTAAAAGAAAGCAGATTAAGGTTATAGAGGATGTGGGGAGGGGAATGGGTGGCAATTTTAAATGGATTAGGGGAGGCTTCATTGAAGAGGTAACATTTGAGCAAAGATTTGAAGGTCAGGTACTTAGCCATTTGCTTCTTATCTCAATTAATTAGTCATATGACTTTATTTGTAATTTGTGAGGTTTAAACTGCAGTCATCCTTTGTTAGCTCATTCTTTTATGTGGGTATTGATACCAACCAGATCTGGAATTAGACCAAAAAAGTTAATTGACATTTAGGTCATTAAAGGTAAACTGTAGATGGCTGTTAATAACAAAAAGTCATGTTTTTATTTTTCTTTGGGGCTTTTTAATTTTACCTAATTTAGTTTTCATTCCAAGTACCTGGAGAAAGTATACTTTTTAAGATTTGGCAAAACCTACATCATATTGCATAACTGTCAAAGAAAAAAGTAAGCCCGTAGTTACTTAAAGATTTTGCATTGTGAAACATGGTGAAAACATTTATGGTATCAGTCATGATGCTCCTTTTTTGGTTAAATGTAAAGTTGTATTTTCTGTGTTTCTCTAATTAGAGAGACAGTTATAATTTTACACAGGGGATGTTAACTCATCATACAGCTATTTAATAGCCATATGTTTCATCTTAAAGGAAAAATCTGATCTTTCTGTCTTAAATAGCTGCAGCTGTGTTAGAACTTTCTTTCTCCATAGCAAAGTGATGGTGGTGGTTTTTAACCTTGAGAGGAATTGAAAAGTTTTAGATTTTTTCCATAGAATTGTAATTTTCTAGTGCAGCCTTACAACACCTTTTAACAATAAGGTCATGGGTTCGGATCCCGGTACCAGCCAGCCACCAAAACAAAAAACCAACAGTAGAATTGTAATTTTCTGTTTTAGCTAGATGTTAGTAGTATTTTGAAATTGTATAGAGTTGAGCATGAACAAAACCCTATTTTTGTAGCAATTTCATATCATCGTGACACCTTCAGTTGGAGATGTAAATAGAGTTTATTGCCAGACCTACCTGCTACTGTATCTTTTTGAGTGAAAGTACTTGTGTTTTTTTGTTGTTTTTTTGAAGCATACCTGGGTCATTTATCACTGTTACCATACTAAATTTTTTTTTTTTTTTTTAAAGATGACCGGTAAGGGGATCTTAACCCTTGACTTGGTGTTGTCAGCACCACGGTCACCCGGTGAGCAAACCGGCCATCCCTATATGGGATCCGAACCCGTGGCCTTGGTGTTATCAGCACCACACTCTCCCGAGTGAGCCACAGGCTGTCCCCGTAGACACTTTCAAATCCATAAGCTTTACTAGCATTACTTATGATTGGAAATAGGTTCAACTATATCTTAATGTGTTTTTTGATATTCTTTTTTTTTTTTTTCGTGACCGGCAATGGATCGCAACCCTCAGTGTCGCATTGATATTCTTAAAGTATATTTTTTCTATTCAAAAACATTTTTTTCTGCTTTTTTAACATTCTAAATAGAACATAATGTTAATCATTGAGGTGTTTGCCTAACAGAGCAGATTTGCAGTTTTGTAGGCAGTTGGGCCATAAGCCATTTTCCTGTTATTTAAAGCACCAATTAATTCAAGAGATTTTATCACTGTAAATATATCAGTATATAAATATATGTGAAATATAAAAAATTCAGTGCTTGGGCATTACAGATGTGTAGAATATAGTCCCTGATTTTTTTTTTTTTTTAAAGATGACCAGTAAGGGGATCTTAACCCTTGACTTGGTGTTGTCAGCACCACGCTTACCCAGTGAGCAACTGGCCATCCCTATATGGGATCCGAACCCGTGGCCTTGATGTTATCAGTACCACACTCTCCCGAGTGAGCCACAGGCTGTCCCTATAGTCCCTGATTTTAAGCTGCTTGTAGTATGATAGAGATGAGAGATGTAATTGAACTAGTGTTCAGAGCAGATTTATTATTGAAATTAATAAATAATAGTTTTTGTATAAGTACTACCTCATTTATATTTGGAAGTTCTTTTGTAATTTGAAGAGCAGTACTTTTTAAGTACTGCTTAATGTTATAAGTGCCTATAGTAGAAAAGTAAGATGGGTCAGAGAAGCAGAAAACAAACTCCTTAAAAGTTAAAATCACCAGTAATCTTTCTTTTGAAATAACTACTGCTAGAAATTTGGTGTACATGTTTTCAGAGTCTTTCTAAACATATACATATATATGCTGAACAAAATGAGATTATGTGCCATATATAGCTTTTAATTTAATAATATGTATCATCTTTAAAAATATTTACGTATTTTTTTCCTAAAACTATAGAACTTTAGAGCATGAAGAAATAACAGAAAATCTTATAAAATAGAAGGAAAAAAAACCCTAAGCTTTGAGAGATTAGGGGACTTGCCCAAAGCAACCTTTGTAGAATTTTATTACATCCTTCCCTTTAAATAAATGTAGGCATACACATAAACAAGATCATGCTGTGCAATTTTTTTTTTTTTTTCCTTTGGCAGCTAGCTGGTATGGGGATCTAAACCCTTGACCTTGTTGGTGTCAGCACCACACTCTACCAACTGAACCAACTGACCAGCCATGCTGTGTATTTTAAAGAATACATAGCCACAGACAGTCCTTGCCCTTCAGGATATCTTTTTGTAACCTTGAGTTTGGCTTGCTAAAATAGTAGATCTAGTTCCTTTTCTTTGTCTTTAATGTATGTAATTCTATACATTTGTGGTGTGAAATCTACTTAAATGTTAAATCCTTGGTTTTATTATTTTTAATGGTTTAGTATTGTTATGGACCTAGGTTGTTTATGAAAATTTGCCACAACTTTTAACCAAAAACTGTAGATTTTATTTGCTCATAATTATTTGCTGTTATGTTCATGTGAAAATTTGAAATTCCCTTTAATTTTTAAAGATTCTTATGTAGATTGCCTATAATTTAAGCCTTAAAGTTGAGTCAACTGGTTATAAAATAACAATTTCATGCCATGATTAATTGCCATCATGCCATCTACGTTTTGGGAATTGAATAAAATGCTATTCTATGGTGGAATCTTTGTAAAACTACTCAGTTTGTGGTCTGAGGCTTGTTTGTGATGTAATTATAAATGAATGTGGCTTGTTTTTCTTAAAACACTCATATATAAGAACTTTAGAATGTTATTCTCTTGAAGGTATTACCTTGAGAGACTATCTAACAGTGTTGCCTATGGTCAGATATTTTTGATTGCCACTTTTCATACTGATTTTATAAATTGTACATTAAAAAATATTTTTAGAGTGCCACCTCATAACACCAAGGTCGAGGGTTCAGATCCGCCCCCCCCAAAATTTTCTTTGCAGTAATTATTGTTAAGTAGTCAACATTAATCTGGATTATAGTTTTGGGTTTTTTTTTTTTTTTTTTAATTTCCTTTTTTTGTGACTGCACCACGATCAGCCAGTGAGTGCATCGTACTGGCCATCCCTATATAGGATCCGAACCTGCGACGGGAGCGCTACTGCGCTCCCAGCGCCGCACTCTCCCGAGTGCGCCACGGGCTCGGCCCTTAGTTTTGGTTTAAAAAAAAAAAAAGGCTGGTTTTGAACCAAATAGTGTGTTTTTCTTTTGGGACTCATAAACATTTATTGTGGACCTTATGCAGTTAACTATTTTCATCCCTGAAACACACTTGGGAATAGGGTCTTTGCGTTGAAACTTGTGCAGATTACAGAAAGTTGGTTTTTCGGTTCTTCAGGGCCTCTTTCAGAACTTACTTGCTTTTACTTTAAATGTGATTCTACCTAGCTTTCTTTTATGATTTACAAATTGCCAGCAAGTAGAAAGGTAAAATTTTTAGAGGCAAACATATTGACAGAAATAAAAATAGTGTGAAAAAGCTAAGAGACTGGACAATTATTAAAAATAGACACAAGCTCAAAAAGTATACCATCCTGAGAGTTTTAACTATAAGTTTATAGCTGTATGCCTTATAGGCCCTAGAGGCATTACTGTTTTATAGCATAAGGTAGTTAATTAATGTGCTCATAATGGTGACTCATAACTCAAAGTTAAATTATTTTTTGTATCTCTCAAGTATTTTTCAGACTGCAGGTCATGACCCCTTAGTAGATTGTGAAATCACTTCGGTGGGTCATGACAAGCATTTTTAGAAAAATTGGAAAGAATTGAAAATATTAGAATGCATTATACTAGTAAAGGTAAGAATTGTTTTAAGAAACATCCGTTTGAGTTCATGTATATGTACTTTGTGGCAATGTAAAATGTAATTTTTCATTGATGTAGTAAAAATGCTGTATTGGAGGCATTGAAATGCAGTAAAAGGATTGAAGAAGAGTTCTGAAGTTATGTCTAGGCTAGGGTTGTCAGATTCAACAAATAGAAATATAGGACGCCCAGTTAAATTTGAATTTCTGGTAAACAATGGCTAATTTTTTTTAGTGTAAATGTGTTGCAAATTGGGACAAAATTATTAATTATCTGAAATTCAAATTTAACTGGGCATCTTGTATTTTATCTTTTTTCTTTTTTTAAAATCCCATATAAAGATGACCAGTAAGGGGATCTTAACCCTTGACTTGGTATTGTCAGCACCATGCTCACCCAGTGAGCTAACCGGCCATCCTTATATGGGATCTGAACCCATGGCCTTGGTGTTATCAGCACTGCACTCTCCTGAGTGAGCCACAGGCCGGCCCCTTGGTTCACCCTTTAGTAACTAAAATTTAAGTTCTGTGAGTATCCATATTTCCCAGAACTGTGCCTGGCACTTAGTAGGTAGTCAGATGTTTGAATGAGTCAGTGGGCAAGTTACTCAATCACTCACTCACTCTTGGGCTCAGTTTCTTTACTTATTAAAAGGGAGAAAGAATACCTTCCTTAAAAAGTGAGATACTAAATTTTCGTTACATTCTATTCTTGGCACATGGTAGGCTCTCAACAATTTAGAATCATACAAATTTAGAATTGGAAGAGGTCGGTGGTTTTTTAGTACTCATTCTATTTACAGGTGAAGAAACTAAAAGCAGGGGGATTATTTGCCAGTCTCCCATCATTGGCTGCAAAGCTGGCATTGGAATCTGGTCTACTTTTATTTCTAAAATGTTTCTTAGCAAGTCTCTTGATTAGTTTCTTCATGTGCAGACGCTTTCTATACTCCATAGCCAGAAGAATCTGCCTCAAACATCTTTCATTATGTCCCCTTTCTATTGAGAAACTTTTAGTTATTCTTGTTACTGGCAGAATCATATCCAGACTATTCAGCTTGATGGTGAAGTTCCTCCACAAACTGAGCACACAACATTTATTCTCCAACATGAATCAAAGGCTGCCAATCTTGTCTTCTTGTCCTCTTAAACATAGTCTTTAAAAGTTTAGCCCAGATCTTTTTTTTTTTTTTTTTTTAAAGATGACTGGTAAGGGCCGGCCCGGTGGCGCACTGGAGAGGGCGCCACTTGGGAGCGCAGCGGCGCTCCCGCCAAGGGTTCGGATCCCATGTGTAGACCGGTTCCCGCTCACTGGCTGAGCGTGGTGCGGGCGCAACACCGAGGTTTGCGATCCTATTGCCGGTCCCCGGTGCGGGCGCGACGCCGAGGGTTGCGATCCTGTTACCAGTCAGTAAAAAAGACAAAAAGGAAAAAAAAAAAGATGACTGGTAAGGGGATCTTAACCCTTGACTTGGTGTTGGCAGCACCATGCTCAGCCAGTGAGCTAACCGGCCATCCCTATATAGGATCTGAACTCATGGCCTTGGTGTTATCAGCACCACACTCTCCCAAGTGAGCCACGGGCCGGCCCCTAGCCTTGTACAACTTTAATAAGTGGTCAATTATTTATTATTAACCACATGAGCATTGGTTTTATTATTTAAAATTAATTAAGTTTACCCTGCCAAGGAAAAGCGGTTATCTAAAAAGGAGAGGGGCATTTATTTATAGGCGTACCATGGGTCTTAGTCCATTTTCTGTTGCTTATAACAATACTGAAACTGTTTAATTTACAAGGAAACAAAATTTATTTCTTACTTTTTTTTTTTTTTTTGGTCTTTTTTTTGTGACCATCCGCACTGCACTCAGCCAATGAGCACACCGGCCACTCCCATATAGGATCCGAAGCCGCGCTGTGCTCCCAGCGCTGCACTCTCTCAAGTGCGCCACTGGATTGGCCCTATTTCTTACATTTTTAGAGGCTGGGAAGTTCAAGGTAGAGGCGTACATCTGGTGAGGGCCTTCTTGGTGTGGACTCTGTGCAGAGTCCCAAGACTGTACAGGATATCATATGGCGAGAGGGTAAGCATGCTAATGAGCTTTCTTCTTTTCCTTATTAAGCTACCACGCTACACCCTTAATAACCCATCAGTCCATTAACTCATTCATCCATTAATCCATGAGTAGATTAATGCATTCATGAGGACATAGACCTCATGATCCAGTTACCTCTTCAAGGCCCTAATTTTCAAATACCATATTAGGGGTTAAGCTTCAACCTGAGCTTTGGAGGGGAAAAATATTCAAATCACATCATCCTGTTCATTCATTCATTCATTCATTCATTCATTCATTCATTTGAGTACCCCTATTTGTTAGGCTCAGGGATACAGTTGTGAACAAGCCAGATGAGGTCTCTGTTCTTGGAGCTTACATGATAGTGTAGACAGAGCAGAAAGTTCAAACTGCCCTTGCCACCTTAACAATAGTGAAGGGTTTGAGGTGTTAATACTTATATCTTATTAAATCTTGGAAGGAGTTCTTTTAGATAAGGAGGAAAATAACTTATTTTCATCAGAAGATCAGCCCTCTTATGAGCAGTCTAGTATGTTTTAAGTGTCTTATTCCTTTTAATGCATTAGGGACAGCCACTGGCTAGTCACAGAAATTAGTATGTTTGAGGCTGGCTGGTTAGTTCACTTGGTTAGGATGTGGTTTTATAACACCAACATGAAGGGTTTGTATCCCCATCCTGCCCAGTCACCCCAAAAATAAAAAATTTTAAAAAACAAATAAAAAATAAATAAAAAATATGGGCCGGCCCGTGGCTCACTCGGGAGAGTGCAGTGCTGATAACACCAAGGCCCCGGGTTCGGATCCCATATAGGGATGGCCGGTTCGCTC
>NW_007726934.1:425877-440815 GCF_000696425.1 Galeopterus variegatus
AAGAATTTCTTTGGATACAGGATTCAGTGCGGGTAAAACTTTTTCTCTTAGTGATTTTCAGCTTAGTACTTTTACTGCTTTTTTCGCTTGAGGCTTTGCAGTTTAGAAATTGTGCTGCAATTTAGTGTAATTGTTCATCATTCTTCTATTTAGATATCAGTGAGACTGTTCATCTCTTTAAGTATCTTCTACAAGGGCATTCAGCACAGATTTATTGAATACAAGGCAGGTGTAGGTTCTTCAGATATATCAGTGAATAAAACAAAGATAGCTCTTCTGGAGTTTACATTCTAATGCAATGGGGCAGACAATAAATGAGACATTAAAGTAATAACATATATAATATTAGATAAGAGCTATGGGATTAAAAGAAAGCAGATTAAGGTTATAGAGGATGTGGGGAGGGGAATGGGTGGCAATTTTAAATGGATTAGGGGAGGCTTCATTGAAGAGGTAACATTTGAGCAAAGATTTGAAGGTCAGGTACTTAGCCATTTGCTTCTTATCTCAATTAATTAGTCATATGACTTTATTTGTAATTTGTGAGGTTTAAACTGCAGTCATCCTTTGTTAGCTCATTCTTTTATGTGGGTATTGATACCAACCAGATCTGGAATTAGACCAAAAAAGTTAATTGACATTTAGGTCATTAAAGGTAAACTGTAGATGGCTGTTAATAACAAAAAGTCATGTTTTTATTTTTCTTTGGGGCTTTTTAATTTTACCTAATTTAGTTTTCATTCCAAGTACCTGGAGAAAGTATACTTTTTAAGATTTGGCAAAACCTACATCATATTGCATAACTGTCAAAGAAAAAAGTAAGCCCGTAGTTACTTAAAGATTTTGCATTGTGAAACATGGTGAAAACATTTATGGTATCAGTCATGATGCTCCTTTTTTGGTTAAATGTAAAGTTGTATTTTCTGTGTTTCTCTAATTAGAGAGACAGTTATAATTTTACACAGGGGATGTTAACTCATCATACAGCTATTTAATAGCCATATGTTTCATCTTAAAGGAAAAATCTGATCTTTCTGTCTTAAATAGCTGCAGCTGTGTTAGAACTTTCTTTCTCCATAGCAAAGTGATGGTGGTGGTTTTTAACCTTGAGAGGAATTGAAAAGTTTTAGATTTTTTCCATAGAATTGTAATTTTCTAGTGCAGCCTTACAACACCTTTTAACAATAAGGTCATGGGTTCGGATCCCGGTACCAGCCAGCCACCAAAACAAAAAACCAACAGTAGAATTGTAATTTTCTGTTTTAGCTAGATGTTAGTAGTATTTTGAAATTGTATAGAGTTGAGCATGAACAAAACCCTATTTTTGTAGCAATTTCATATCATCGTGACACCTTCAGTTGGAGATGTAAATAGAGTTTATTGCCAGACCTACCTGCTACTGTATCTTTTTGAGTGAAAGTACTTGTGTTTTTTTGTTGTTTTTTTGAAGCATACCTGGGTCATCTATCACTGTTACCATACTAAATTTTTTTTTTTTTTTTTTAAAGATGACCGGTAAGGGGATCTTAACCCTTGACTTGGTGTTGTCAGCACCACGCTTACCCAGTGAGCAACTGGCCATCCCTATATGGGATCCGAACCCGTGGCCTTGGTGTTATCAGTACCACACTCTCCCGAGTGAGCCACAGGCTGTCCCTATAGTCCCTGATTTTAAGCTGCTTGTAGTATGATAGAGATGAGAGATGTAATTGAACTAGTGTTCAGAGCAGATTTATTATTGAAATTAATAAATAATAGTTTTTGTATAAGTACTACCTCATTTATATTTGGAAGTTCTTTTGTAATTTGAAGAGCAGTACTTTTTAAGTACTGCTTAATGTTATAAGTGCCTATAGTAGAAAAGTAAGATGGGTCAGAGAAGCAGAAAACAAACTCCTTAAAAGTTAAAATCACCAGTAATCTTTCTTTTGAAATAACTACTGCTAGAAATTTGGTGTACATGTTTTCAGAGTCTTTCTAAACATATACATATATATGCTGAACAAAATGAGATTATGTGCCATATATAGCTTTTAATTTAATAATATGTATCATCTTTAAAAATATTTACGTATTT
Organism: Galeopterus variegatus; assembly: GCF_000696425.1. Taxonomy (NCBI): domain Eukaryota; kingdom Metazoa; phylum Chordata; class Mammalia; order Dermoptera; family Cynocephalidae; genus Galeopterus; species Galeopterus variegatus. The sequence goes on from NW_007726934.1 coordinate 427,955, forward strand.
TTTTCCTAAAACTATAGAACTTTAGAGCATGAAGAAATAACAGAAAATCTTATAAAATAGAAGGAAAAAAAACCCTAAGCTTTGAGAGATTAGGGGACTTGCCCAAAGCAACCTTTGTAGAATTTTATTACATCCTTCCCTTTAAATAAATGTAGGCATACACATAAACAAGATCATGCTGTGCAATTTTTTTTTTTTTTTCCTTTGGCAGCTAGCTGGTATGGGGATCTAAACCCTTGACCTTGTTGGTGTCAGCACCACACTCTACCAACTGAACCAACTGACCAGCCATGCTGTGTATTTTAAAGAATACATAGCCACAGACAGTCCTTGCCCTTCAGGATATCTTTTTGTAACCTTGAGTTTGGCTTGCTAAAATAGTAGATCTAGTTCCTTTTCTTTGTCTTTAATGTATGTAATTCTATACATTTGTGGTGTGAAATCTACTTAAATGTTAAATCCTTGGTTTTATTATTTTTAATGGTTTAGTATTGTTATGGACCTAGGTTGTTTATGAAAATTTGCCACAACTTTTAACCAAAAACTGTAGATTTTATTTGCTCATAATTATTTGCTGTTATGTTCATGTGAAAATTTGAAATTCCCTTTAATTTTTAAAGATTCTTATGTAGATTGCCTATAATTTAAGCCTTAAAGTTGAGTCAACTGGTTATAAAATAACAATTTCATGCCATGATTAATTGCCATCATGCCATCTACGTTTTGGGAATTGAATAAAATGCTATTCTATGGTGGAATCTTTGTAAAACTACTCAGTTTGTGGTCTGAGGCTTGTTTGTGATGTAATTATAAATGAATGTGGCTTGTTTTTCTTAAAACACTCATATATAAGAACTTTAGAATGTTATTCTCTTGAAGGTATTACCTTGAGAGACTATCTAACAGTGTTGCCTATGGTCAGATATTTTTGATTGCCACTTTTCATACTGATTTTATAAATTGTACATTAAAAAATATTTTTAGAGTGCCACCTCATAACACCAAGGTCGAGGGTTCAGATCCGCCCCCCCCAAAATTTTCTTTGCAGTAATTATTGTTAAGTAGTCAACATTAATCTGGATTATAGTTTTGGGTTTTTTTTTTTTTTTTTTAATTTCCTTTTTTTGTGACTGCACCACGATCAGCCAGTGAGTGCATCGTACTGGCCATCCCTATATAGGATCCGAACCTGCGACGGGAGCGCTACTGCGCTCCCAGCGCCGCACTCTCCCGAGTGCGCCACGGGCTCGGCCCTTAGTTTTGGTTTAAAAAAAAAAAAAGGCTGGTTTTGAACCAAATAGTGTGTTTTTCTTTTGGGACTCATAAACATTTATTGTGGACCTTATGCAGTTAACTATTTTCATCCCTGAAACACACTTGGGAATAGGGTCTTTGCGTTGAAACTTGTGCAGATTACAGAAAGTTGGTTTTTCGGTTCTTCAGGGCCTCTTTCAGAACTTACTTGCTTTTACTTTAAATGTGATTCTACCTAGCTTTCTTTTATGATTTACAAATTGCCAGCAAGTAGAAAGGTAAAATTTTTAGAGGCAAACATATTGACAGAAATAAAAATAGTGTGAAAAAGCTAAGAGACTGGACAATTATTAAAAATAGACACAAGCTCAAAAAGTATACCATCCTGAGAGTTTTAACTATAAGTTTATAGCTGTATGCCTTATAGGCCCTAGAGGCATTACTGTTTTATAGCATAAGGTAGTTAATTAATGTGCTCATAATGGTGACTCATAACTCAAAGTTAAATTATTTTTTGTATCTCTCAAGTATTTTTCAGACTGCAGGTCATGACCCCTTAGTAGATTGTGAAATCACTTCGGTGGGTCATGACAAGCATTTTTAGAAAAATTGGAAAGAATTGAAAATATTAGAATGCATTATACTAGTAAAGGTAAGAATTGTTTTAAGAAACATCCGTTTGAGTTCATGTATATGTACTTTGTGGCAATGTAAAATGTAATTTTTCATTGATGTAGTAAAAATGCTGTATTGGAGGCATTGAAATGCAGTAAAAGGATTGAAGAAGAGTTCTGAAGTTATGTCTAGGCTAGGGTTGTCAGATTCAACAAATAGAAATATAGGACGCCCAGTTAAATTTGAATTTCTGGTAAACAATGGCTAATTTTTTTTAGTGTAAATGTGTTGCAAATTGGGACAAAATTATTAATTATCTGAAATTCAAATTTAACTGGGCATCTTGTATTTTATCTTTTTTCTTTTTTTAAAATCCCATATAAAGATGACCAGTAAGGGGATCTTAACCCTTGACTTGGTATTGTCAGCACCATGCTCACCCAGTGAGCTAACCGGCCATCCTTATATGGGATCTGAACCCATGGCCTTGGTGTTATCAGCACTGCACTCTCCTGAGTGAGCCACAGGCCGGCCCCTTGGTTCACCCTTTAGTAACTAAAATTTAAGTTCTGTGAGTATCCATATTTCCCAGAACTGTGCCTGGCACTTAGTAGGTAGTCAGATGTTTGAATGAGTCAGTGGGCAAGTTACTCAATCACTCACTCACTCTTGGGCTCAGTTTCTTTACTTATTAAAAGGGAGAAAGAATACCTTCCTTAAAAAGTGAGATACTAAATTTTCGTTACATTCTATTCTTGGCACATGGTAGGCTCTCAACAATTTAGAATCATACAAATTTAGAATTGGAAGAGGTCGGTGGTTTTTTAGTACTCATTCTATTTACAGGTGAAGAAACTAAAAGCAGGGGGATTATTTGCCAGTCTCCCATCATTGGCTGCAAAGCTGGCATTGGAATCTGGTCTACTTTTATTTCTAAAATGTTTCTTAGCAAGTCTCTTGATTAGTTTCTTCATGTGCAGACGCTTTCTATACTCCATAGCCAGAAGAATCTGCCTCAAACATCTTTCATTATGTCCCCTTTCTATTGAGAAACTTTTAGTTATTCTTGTTACTGGCAGAATCATATCCAGACTATTCAGCTTGATGGTGAAGTTCCTCCACAAACTGAGCACACAACATTTATTCTCCAACATGAATCAAAGGCTGCCAATCTTGTCTTCTTGTCCTCTTAAACATAGTCTTTAAAAGTTTAGCCCAGATCTTTTTTTTTTTTTTTTTTTAAAGATGACTGGTAAGGGCCGGCCCGGTGGCGCACTGGAGAGGGCGCCACTTGGGAGCGCAGCGGCGCTCCCGCCAAGGGTTCGGATCCCATGTGTAGACCGGTTCCCGCTCACTGGCTGAGCGTGGTGCGGGCGCAACACCGAGGTTTGCGATCCTATTGCCGGTCCCCGGTGCGGGCGCGACGCCGAGGGTTGCGATCCTGTTACCAGTCAGTAAAAAAGACAAAAAGGAAAAAAAAAAAGATGACTGGTAAGGGGATCTTAACCCTTGACTTGGTGTTGTCAGCACCATGCTCAGCCAGTGAGCTAACCGGCCATCCCTATATAGGATCTGAACTCATGGCCTTGGTGTTATCAGCACCACACTCTCCCAAGTGAGCCACGGGCCGGCCCCTAGCCTTGTACAACTTTAATAAGTGGTCAATTATTTATTATTAACCACATGAGCATTGGTTTTATTATTTAAAATTAATTAAGTTTACCCTGCCAAGGAAAAGCGGTTATCTAAAAAGGAGAGGGGCATTTATTTATAGGCGTACCATGGGTCTTAGTCCATTTTCTGTTGCTTATAACAATACTGAAACTGTTTAATTTACAAGGAAACAAAATTTATTTCTTACTTTTTTTTTTTTTTTTGGTCTTTTTTTTGTGACCATCCGCACTGCACTCAGCCAATGAGCACACCGGCCACTCCCATATAGGATCCGAAGCCGCGCTGTGCTCCCAGCGCTGCACTCTCTCAAGTGCGCCACTGGATTGGCCCTATTTCTTACATTTTTAGAGGCTGGGAAGTTCAAGGTAGAGGCGTACATCTGGTGAGGGCCTTCTTGGTGTGGACTCTGTGCAGAGTCCCAAGACTGTACAGGATATCATATGGCGAGAGGGTAAGCATGCTAATGAGCTTTCTTCTTTTCCTTATTAAGCTACCACGCTACACCCTTAATAACCCATCAGTCCATTAACTCATTCATCCATTAATCCATGAGTAGATTAATGCATTCATGAGGACATAGACCTCATGATCCAGTTACCTCTTCAAGGCCCTAATTTTCAAATACCATATTAGGGGTTAAGCTTCAACCTGAGCTTTGGAGGGGAAAAATATTCAAATCACATCATCCTGTTCATTCATTCATTCATTCATTCATTCATTCATTCATTTGAGTACCCCTATTTGTTAGGCTCAGGGATACAGTTGTGAACAAGCCAGATGAGGTCTCTGTTCTTGGAGCTTACATGATAGTGTAGACAGAGCAGAAAGTTCAAACTGCCCTTGCCACCTTAACAATAGTGAAGGGTTTGAGGTGTTAATACTTATATCTTATTAAATCTTGGAAGGAGTTCTTTTAGATAAGGAGGAAAATAACTTATTTTCATCAGAAGATCAGCCCTCTTATGAGCAGTCTAGTATGTTTTAAGTGTCTTATTCCTTTTAATGCATTAGGGACAGCCACTGGCTAGTCACAGAAATTAGTATGTTTGAGGCTGGCTGGTTAGTTCACTTGGTTAGGATGTGGTTTTATAACACCAACATGAAGGGTTTGTATCCCCATCCTGCCCAGTCACCCCAAAAATAAAAAATTTTAAAAAACAAATAAAAAATAAATAAAAAATATGGGCCGGCCCGTGGCTCACTCGGGAGAGTGCAGTGCTGATAACACCAAGGCCCCGGGTTCGGATCCCATATAGGGATGGCCGGTTCGCTCACTGGGTGAGCATGGTGCTGACAACACCAAGTCAAGGGTTAAGATCCCCTTACAGGTCATCTTTAAAAAAAAATAATAATAATAAAAAAATAAATAAAAAATAAATTAGTATGTTTGAGAAGCCTCCTGAGTTTTTTTTTTTTTTTCTTTTTATAAAAGATGACTGGTAAGGGATCTTAACTCTTGACTTGGTCTTGTCAGCACCATGCTCTCTGAAGCGAGCTAACCAGCCATCCCTCTATAGGGATCCAAACCCGCGGCCTTGGTGTTATCAGCACCACACTCTCCCGAGTGAGCCACGGGCCGGTCCTGGTATTGAGTAGACCTCACCATGAGCTTATTCTGCTAGTGCATGTATACAAGAGGTCTTCAAGAAGTTTGGAAGGATTCATATTATCTTTTTTTTTAAAAGATGACCAGTAAGGGGATCTTAACCCTTGGCTTGATGTTGTCAGCACCACGCTCACCCAGTGAGCTAACTGGCCATCCCTATATGGGATCTGAACCCCGGGGCCTTGGTGTTATCAGCACCGCACTCTCCCGAGTGAGCCACGGGCCGGCCCATCATATTATCTTTTAATTCTATTTTCCCCATGAACTTTTTGAAGTACCCTCGTGTGTGTGTGTATACATGTATATACATGATCTCATGTGATTACCACTCAACCCTATTAGATTTACCCACGAGGAAACTAAGGCCCAGAGAGGTTAAGTGATCTGTTCAAATTCACTCAGCTAGAAAGTGGCAGAGATGGAATGACTTACTGTCATTGTATTTAGGATCTCTGGAAAGGTATATGCAAGCGAGAACAGGAGACAAAAACTGGTGATGGAGTTAAGGAGTGTTACAATTAGTTTTTTATTTTAATTGACCGAGAATTTGAGTCACTAGCTTCACTGGGTGAAGGAATGTATTTCAATGGGTTCTTCCAGATGAAAAGTGAGGAAAATGAGGAGTTTGCATTTATGACAGATGTGGAATTTAGTTATTCATAGTCTGTAAATGTTATAGGAAGTCTACATATTTTTTAACCCAGTCTGAAAGAACAGGGAAGAAATAAGAACTCCTATTTACGTTTTTTATATAAAATATTTTAGAAAAATCCTAGCATTTTTGAACCAAGTGGTAATAGTAGCCATTTTTCTGGAGAGAGGGGGGGAAGAATTATCTATAATGTGAAAACAGCTTATGAAGAATTTTCTAATTTTCTAATGTTAGTTACCATTTATTGTGTGCCTGTTAGGTTTCAGGAATTGAGTCAAGTATATTACTTATCCTTAATCCTTACAAGAGCCCCGCTTGTCAGGTTGGTAGTGGCATATCCATTTTACAGATGAGGAAGTGATGGTTCATAGAAATTATGGAACTTGTAAGGTCATAGCTAGAAAGTGATGGAGCTGAGATTCTAATCCTTTAAGCTCCACTGTCTCTAATACAGATCTATGACAAAACAGAAGCTGATATAAATTAATGAAGAAAACAATTCAGTCATTATTGTTAGCCATAAAATGGTTTCAGTTACCCATGCCTTAAATCCTGGCAGTTCTCAATTTATAAATGAGTTTGGATGCAAAAGTTTGTTTATAATTCTTATTTTTTTCTTTAAAGATTTAGAAACAGGGGCTGGCCTGTGGCTCACTTGGGAGAGTGTGGTGCCGATAACACCAAGGCCAAGGGTTCAGATCCCTATATAGGGATGGCCAGTTAGCTCACTTGGGAGATGCTGACAACCCCAAGTCAAGGGTTAAGATCCCCTTACCGGCCATCTTTTAAAAAAAAAAAAAATTTTAGAAACAGTGTTATTTATAAATGGTGATTAGTTTTCTGTACCTGCCTGTAGTGCAGTCCTTTGTAACCCATCATTAACTTGAGTTAAGTAGTGTTGTACCCTATCATGGGTTATCAAGGTGTTTGTGGCTTGATCTAAGAACACAAACACCACTTACGATGTTTCTATAGGAAAACAAGAGTATAGAACCCACTTCCCCACTCTTTCCCTGTCTTAGTCATGTTAGAGGCTACACAACTCTGGGGCTAAGCTAGAAGAACATTCTGAACAAGACTTCAGCAGCACACATTAGTCCTCTAGAAGGAAGGGATATAATAGTTGAGGAAATAATTCCTTCCCTCTGTGGCTTTAGGGACATTCCTAACTGTGTTGAGGTTATTTGTATGGGCCAAATGGTAATGTCAGGAAATCATACATTTTATTCTTAATTACTGCAACATGTTAGTTTTGCCCACCAGTTTAGCATAGCGTACTTATTGCTATTAGACTTCAACTCTATTTTTGTTGGGTCATCCTCCTGTTCAAAAATTACCCTATTACCGTGCCTGAAAGCTTCTTCACCTTCAAAGCTTTCCATAATCTAACCCAAGGGTTAGCAAACTTTTTGTGTAAAGAGCCAGATACTAAATATTTTAGGTTTTGCCAACCACATATAGTCTGTGTGTGTGTGTGTGTGTGTGTATTATTCTTTGTATTTTTTTTTTAAATCTTTTTCTTTTTTTTTTTTGTCCTTTTTTTGAGACCGGCCGCACTGCGCTCAGCCAATGAGCGCTCTGAGCGCACCGGTCATCCCTATATAGGATCCGAACCCGCGGCGGGAGCGCTGCTGTGCTCCCAGCGCCGCACTCTCCCGAGTGCGCCACGGGCTCGGCCCTAAAATCTTTAAATATATAGAAAGTAATCTGAGCTCTGGGCCATATAACAACAGGCCACGACCCCATGCACATTTGCCGACCCTGGTAGAACCCCCACCCCTTTACCTTTCTGGTAATGTTTCCCATTAACTCTTCGAAAACTTGACCTCCATTTAAATCAAGATGGTCTCCTCACTGCCTATGCGGTCACCGTGCTGTCTGCTCCATACCTGTTCTTCTGTCATTGTTCTGCCAGATCCTCACACTTATCCCTTAAAATCTAGCTCAGATCTTCTATGAAACTAATTCTCATTTATTTTTCTTTTTATTAATCCCTGTATAACTTACCTTGTCCCATGCAAGCTAGCTTTCTTTTTTTTTTTGTCCTTTTTGAGACTGGCTGCACCGCGCTCAGCCAGTGAGCGCACCGCCCAGTGAGCACACCGGCGGTCATCCCTATATAGGATCTGAACCCGCGGCGGTAGCGTTGCTGCACTCCCAGCGCTGCACTCTCCCGAGTGCGCCACGGGCTCGGCCGCAAGCTAGCTTTCTTAATTGAGGGCATGTTTCATGTTTTTCCACAGTAGCTTGCTATAAAAACTGCAAGAATAAAAGGATTGACATTTTCCCTTAAACTATTTTGTAGAGATACCTAAAGTCACTTTTTCTTTTCACAGGTCCAGGTTCCATCTATTTGGCATCCTATTTCTCTTCCCATATCTGAATTTTAGAATCAGAACCTTGTGTTTGGTTCATCATGACTCATCCTCTTTATTTTCCACAGGTGCAGGAGCTTTAAATGACTGTCTGGGTCACACAACTAGCATTTATTTAGCATCCCAGCTCCTTTCTTACCTTGTGACGTAGGGCAAGTTATTTCACTTGTGCTCGAGTTTCTTCCCCTGTAAAATGAGGATAATGAGGATTAAATGAGTTATACGTGTGAAGTGCTTAAATCAATGCCTGGCATGTAGTAAGTGCTCAGTAACTTTTAGCTGTTCTTATTAGTATGTGTGGAAACCAGTAAAAACTACATGATCAAGTTAAGGCTGAAAAGTGGTGTTGATGCGTTTGGATGGATGCAGCTTGTTAAGCTTATATATTGTTCAGTAATTCAGTAAAAGTTTGAAGCTTTCAGACTGGGACAGTTACAAAGATGAATGAAACATTATCTCTGCTTTCTGAGTTACCCAGTGTAGTGGGGAAAGCAGGCATGCAGATAGTGGATGGTGTAAACAGCCAGCCCGGAGGAGGGAGAGAGTGACTGGCTTGGGTAGGCAGTGAAGGAAAAAGGCTTCAAAAAAGTGGGGAGGGTTGAGTTGGATCTTGAAGCATGATAAGCAGTTTTCAGTGAGGACATGGAAGAGAGGAGGAAGTGCCAGGCAGGGAAAAGTTTTGCTGAAGCACAGAGATGCTATAAACATAGTGTGTATAGAAGAGTTTGGTTTATGGAATGGTGGAAGGATTGGAGGATGTACTTAACTTGAAAGTAGAAAGCCTTTGTAGTTAGAGAAGAAATGTAAGTGAGCTTGAATTAAATACTAAGATTTTTTTAAATGGAAAATTTCTTTTTCTTTTTTTTTGGAAAATTTCAACATATATGAAAACAGAACAGTTTAATGAACCCTACGTATCTATCACCTATGTGGCTTTAGCAGTTAATCAGTAAATGGCCAACCTTGTATTATCTGTACTCCCCTCTCTTTCATTATCAGTTATAGTCTTTTGAAGGGGATTAAAATTGTTTTGAGGACCCCAGGAAGGGATAAACTATGAACAATGGGTAAACCATTGGGAGAGACTTGAGTTTACTATCAAGGAAGCATTGTTTCTTTCTTTTTTTGGGGGGGGGGGGTAGCTGGCTGGTACAGGGATCCGAACCTTTGACTTTGGTGTCACAATACTGCACTCTAATCAATTGAGCCAACTGGCCAACCTAGGAAGCATTCTTGGTGCCCAACTCAGAGGAGATGAGTATCTTGGAAGGTAGGTAGCTTCTTGTCTGGAGAGACTCAAGGAGAGGACCATAATGGCACTGTCCAGTATGGTGGCTGCTATCTACATATGGGTATTTGAATTTAAAATCAAGTTAATTAAAAACTTAGTTCCTCATTCACACTAGCCACACTTAAAGTACTCAGCTGGCACATGTGCTTAGTGGCTACCATGTTGGGCAGCACAGTATAGAACATTTTTGTCATTACAGAATATTCTTTTAGACAGCATTGGATTAGAGCACTATGGTCCCTAAAAACTCCACTACCTAATTCGTGTGGATTTTTTGGTGTATCTAGGTCAGATTTAATTTTGTATGGCTTTATCACAAAACCCCTATCCCTTCATCTAAATAAAACTTCATATGAAGAGATTGTTCTTTGGTTTTTCTCTTTTATTACTCTAGTATATACTGGAACAAGAGGAAAATAATTATATTAGCTAATAATTATTAAGCACTTAATAATGTGCCAGGCATTGTTTTAAGCCAAGCTGTCTGTATGGAATATCACATAATTTTCACAGCTTTATGAGAATATAACTTTTTTTTTGAGAAGGTATTATTTTTATCCCCATTTTATAGATGTTGAAATTTAAACACAACTGAAGTCATGGGCTTAAAGTCATAAAAGTTGTAAGTGGTAGGATCCAAGCAGTTTGCCACAGAACTGAAATTAGTACTTGTGTGGATGGTAATTGTTTTGAAACAGTGATTCTGAATGATCATATGACTGGATTAATCTGGAAGCTGTCCTGTGTGGATTTAGGGTTGTTAGCCCACCTCAGTTTGCTTTAAAAAAAAACAAAAAACAAAAAAAAACTAGGTTTACTATATTTGGGTTGTCATGGCTCGTTCCCTACTACCACCTTGTTTGACTCGTCTTTTTGGTTAGGAAATATTCAATAATTATTAGTTACAGAATTTTCCTTTCTTTTTCTTTTAAAAGATGACCGGTAAAGGGATCTTAACCCTTGACTTGGTATTGTCAGCACCATGCTCACCCAGTGAGCTAACCGGCCATCACTATATGGGATCCGAACCCGTGGCCTTGGTGTTATCAGCACCACACTCTCCAGAGTGAGCCACGGGCCGGTCCCCACAGAATTTTCCTTTCTAATAACAGCAATAATAATAAAAAGACACTGAAATGGGAAGAACAAAATGACTCACTTAAATGAGTTAAGCATAAGAGCAGGAACTAGATTTCTAGTTTTTAGTTAATTGTCCTTATTTTGGACAACTGTAGTTTTTCTTTAGTATAAGGAAAAATTGAATTAGTCAGTACTCGTTATAATTCACGTAAACTATACTATATATGTAATTTATTTGACAATTTAGAATACTTACTATGTTCCAGGCTCTCTTCTTAAGTCCTGGGGACACAGTGGTGAACTAGACAGAAGTAGCTGCCCTGACAGAGTCTATATTCTGGTGTTGGGTGTGGGGGTGGGCAGAGAAAGACAGGAATAGGTGAACACATAATAATAAAAAACATAGTTTTAGATAATAAATACTATGATGCACTGAATTCTAGTTACTTAAGTATAAAAACAAGGTGATAAGGCAAAATTCCGGTCAAGATGGCAGAACAGACTGTCCCTAGTGTCACTCTCTCCCACAAATCAACCGATTTAAACTATAAAAACATAACATCAAGTGCATATGGAATGGGGGGATGTCCAGCGGGGGAGGCAGAAGCACTGCGGAGACCACATGCCCTGCGGGGCCGCCACTGCGTGATCCAGAAGGTAGACTTCACTGCAGGAACCCGGCTCCATTCCCAGCCCGGCCTAGTGCACGTGGAGAAGGGAGATGTCTGGCAGGGGAGGCGGGAACTCCACGGGGACCACACCGCTGCCGCGCGACCCAGCAGCCTGGCCCAATGTGTATGGAGCACAGAGACGTCCAGCAAGGGAGATAGAAGCTCAGTAGAGTCCACACACCCTGTGGGGGGGCTGCCGCCACGCGATCCAGCAGCAGGTAGGCTTTACCGCCACCACCCGGCTCCATCCCAAGCCCGGCCTAGCGCGCACAGAGCAGGGAGACATCCTGCAGGGAAAGGGGAAGCTTTGCTGAGACTACACACTCTGTGGTGCCGTACATCCCAGCACCCCGGGCCAGAGTGCAGGGAACAGGGAGAACTCCAGCACGGGAGGTGGAAGCTCAGCAGAGACCACACACACTGCGGTACCGCCCTGTGATCCAGCAGCCCGGCAGAGTCCCAGCTGACCAGAGAGGTGGCTCCCTGGAGCGGCCCAAGACCCAAGGCAACCACACATGCAAGGCACTAGTGGCCAACTGAGCAGTCACTAAGGTAGCCATACCAAATTGGCAACCACAGCAACATATTAGTCAGGCAATAGTGTCAAACCTGTGAACTGTGAAACCCACTGCCACAATGAATAAACATCAAAGAAAAGATACCAGAAATACGAAAAATCAAGAAAGTACACCACCTAAGGATAATAACTCTCAAGCTGTAGATTGTATAGAACAAGAAGCCCTTGAAATGACTGACAAGGAATTTTGAGTGATAATTCTAAGGAAACTGAATGAGATACAAGAAAACTCAGCTAGACATCATGATGAAACGAGGAAAAGTATACAGGACCTGAAAGAGGAAATGGACAAGGAAATCAATGTCCTGAAAAAAAATGTAGCAGAACTTGCCGAACTGAAGAAGCTATTCAGCAAAATAAAAAACACAATGGAGAGTTTAACCATCAGGCTTGTTGAAGTTGAAGAGAGAACTTATGAACTTGAAGATGGGCTGTTATAAATAACACAAGCAGACAAAAAAAAAAAGAAAGAAAAAAGAATCAAAGGCATTGAAGAAAATCTGAGAGAGATATCAGACAACTTAAAGCCCTCAAATATCTGAGTCATGTGTATTCCAGAACGGGAGGAAAAAGATTGTAGTGAAAACATATTCAACAAAATAGTGGCAAAAAACTTCCCAGGTAAAGGAAAAATCACAGATTTTCAAATCCAGGAAGCTCAACGATCTCCAAACGTATTCAACCCAAAAAGGTCTTCTCCAAGACATGTTATAGTCAAATTGGCAAAACTCAAAGACAAAGAGAGAATCTTGAGAGCTGCAAGGGAGAAGTGTCAAATCACCTATAAGGGAGCCCCAATCAGGCTAACATCAGACTTTTCATCGCAATCCCTAAAAGCCGGAAAGGAATGGGATGATATATTCAAAATACTAAAAGCCAGCTATTGTCAGCCAAGAATACTCTACCCTGCAAGGCTATCCTTGTGAAATGAAGGGCAAATAGTATATTTCTCAGACAAACAAAAACTGCACGGGTTCACCACCACACGACCACCCTTACAAGAAATTCTCAAAGGAGTACTGGGTTTGGTTTCTAAAAAATAACCACCACTGCCATAAAAACCCAA
>NW_007726934.1:440879-444054 GCF_000696425.1 Galeopterus variegatus
TGGGATCCGAACCCTCGGCGGGAGCGCCTCCGTGCTTCCCAAGCGGCGCACTAGCGCAGTGCGCCACCGGGCCGGCCGAACACTTTTCAATAACAGCTCTTAATGTAAAAGGCTTAAATTCCCCAATCAAAAGACACAGACTGGCTGGCTGGATTAAAAAGGAGGACCCGACTATATGCTGCCTTCAAGAGACCCACCTCACCCATAAAGACTCACATAGACTTAAGAGTGAAAGGATGGAAAAAGATTTACCATGCAAACAGAAAAGAAAAACAAGCTGGAGTAGCTATTCTTATATCTGACAAAGTAGACTTTAAACTAAAAACCATCAAAAGAGGCAATGAGGGACACTACGTAATGATAAAAGGACTGATCCAGTAAGAAGACATAAGAATCATATATATGTATGCACCCAATGTTGGAGCAGCCAGATTTATAAAAAAACTCTATTAGACCTAAAGAAGGAAATAGACACTACTACCATAATAGCAGGGGACCTGAACACCCCACTGTCAATATTGGACAGATCATGTAGTCAAAGAATCAGCAGAGAAACACAAGATCTAAACAATACTCTAGGCCAATTGGACATGGCAGATATGTACAGAACATTCCATCCAACCTCAGAATATTCATTCTTCTCATCAGCACATGGATCATTCTCCAGGATAGATCACATATTAGTTGACAAATCAAGTCTCAACAAATTCAAAAAAGTTGGAATAAGGGCCGGCCCGGTGGCACACTGCTACAGTGCGCCGATTGGGAGCGTGGCGGCGCTCCCGCCGAGGGTTCGGATCCCACATACAGACCAGTTCCCGCTCACTGGCTGAGCGAGGTGTGGGCTCAACACCGAGGGTTGCGATCCGTTGCCGGACATGAAAAAAGAAAAAGAAAAAAAAAAAGAAACTAATGAAAATAATACTACATCATACCAAAACCTGTGGGATACTGCAAAAGCAGTATTAAGGGGGAAATTTATTGCATTGAATGCTCACCTCAGAAGTATGGAAAGATGGCAAGTGAACAACCTGACACATCACCTTAAAGAACTAGAAAAACGGGCCGAGCCTGTGGAGCACTCCGGGAGAGTGTGGCGCTGGGAGCGCAACAGCGCTCCCGCCGCGGGTTCGGATCCTATATAGGGATAACTGGTGTGCTCACAGCTCTCACTGGGTGAGCGCGGTTCGGCTGGTCTCAAAAAGACCAAAAAAAAAAAAACTAGGAAAACAAGAACAATCCAAATCTAAAGTTAGCGGATGGAAAGAAATCATCAAAATCAGAGCAGAACTTAACGAAATTGAAACCAAAAAACAATACAAAAGGTCATCGAATCAAAAAGTTGGGTTTTTTTTTTTTTTTTTCCTTTTTCTCTTTTTTCGTGACTGGTAACAGGATCGCAACCCTCGGTGTCTCGCCCGCACTGCGCTCAACCAGTGAGCGGACCGGTCTCTATATGGGATCCCAACCCTCGGTGGGAGCGCCGCCGCACTCTACTGAGTGCGCCACCAGGCCGGCCCAAAAAAAGTTGGTTTATTGAAAAGATAAATAAAATTGAGAAACCACTAGCATGGCTAACAAAAAAAAGAAGAGAGAAGATTCAAATAACAAAAATTAGAAATGAAAAAGGTGATATTACAACTGATTTATCTGAAATACAAGGAATCATTCGAGACTACTATACACAATTATAGGCCAACACATGGGAAAATCTGGAGGAAATGGATAAATTTCTGGACACACACAAGCTGCCAAAACTGAGCCATGAAGACATAGAAAATCTGAACAGGCCAATAACAATAAAGTAGATTGAAGCTGTTATCAGAAAGGTTCCCCGAAGAAAATCTGAACAGACCAGTAACAATAAAGGAGATTGAAGCTGTTATCAGAAGGCTCCCAACAAAGAAAAGCCCCAGAGCAGATGGATTCACAGCAGAAGTTTACCAAACATTCAAAGAGGAATTGACACTGATTCTTTAGAAAGTATTCCAAAAGATTGAAACAGACGCAAATCTCCAAAACTCATTCTATGAAGCAAACATCATCCTGATACGAAAACCAGGTAAAGATATAAACAAAAAAGAAAACTACAGGCCGATATCCTTGATGAATATAGATGCAAAAATCCTCACTAAAATACTAGCAAACAGAATACAGCAACACATACGTAAAATTATTCACCACGATCAAGTGGGATTCATCCCAGGGATGCAAGGTTGTTTCAACATACGCAAATCAATAAATGTGATACACCAGGGGCCGGCCCGGTGGCGTACTGCTACAGTGCGCCGCTTGAGAGCGTGGCGGCGCTCCCAATGAGGGTTCGGATCCCACGGTTTCCTTTAAGAGCAGTAACTAGATGAGCATGCCCACTCTCACCACTGCTATTTAACATAGTGTTGGAAGTAGTAGCCAGAGCAATCAGAGAAGAGAAAGAAATAAAAGGCATCCAGACTGGAAAAGATGAAGTCAAACTGTCCCTGTTTGCAGATGACATGATCCTATATATCGAACAGCCTAAAGCCTCTACAAAAAAACCTCTTGGATTTGATAAATGATTTCAGCACAGTAGCAGCATATAAAATCATCACACAAAAATCAGTAGCATTTCTATTCTCCAATAGTGAACATGCAGAAAGAGAAATCAAGAAAGCCTGCCCATTAACATTAGTTACCAAAAAAATAAAATACTTAGGAATTGAGTTAACCAAGGATGTGAAAAATCTCTGTAATGAGAACTACAAACCACTGCTGAGAGAAATTAGAGAGGATACAAGAAGATGGAAAGATATCCCATGCTCTTGGATTGGAAGAATCAACATAGTGAAACTGTCCATACTACCCAAAGTGATATACAAATTCAATGCAATCCCCATCAAAATTCCAATGACATTTTTCTCAGAAATGGAAAAAGCCATCCAGACATTGATATGGAATGACAAAAGACCACGCATAGCCAAAGCAACGCTGAGCACAAAATGAGTAAAGCTGGAGGCATAACACTACCTGACCTTAAACGATACTACACAGCTCTCGTAATCAAAACAGTATGGTACTGGCATAAAAACAGATACACTGATCAATGGAATAGAATAGAGAATCCAGAAATCAACCCACACACCTATAGCCATCTGATCTTTGACAAAGGCACCAAGCCTATACACTGGGGAAGAGA
>NW_007726934.1:444064-472688 GCF_000696425.1 Galeopterus variegatus
AATGGGATAGAATAGAGAATCCAGAAATCAACCCACACACCTACCGCCGTCTGTTCTTTGACAAAGGAAACGCACCAAGCCTGTACGCTGGGGAAGAGACTGCCTCTTCAGGGAATGGTGCCGGGAGAACTGGATATCAATATGCAGGAGAATGAAGCTAGACCCATACCTTTCACCATACACTAAAGTCAACTCAAAATGGATGAAAGAATTAAATATATACCCTGAAACAATAAAACTTCTTAAAGAAAACATAGGAGAAACCCTTCAGGAAGTAGGACTGGGCACAGACTTCATGAATATAACCCCTAAAGCATGGGCAACCAAAGAAAAAGCGAAGAAATGGAATTATGTCAAACTAAAAAGCTTCTGCACAGCAAAAGAAACAATTAACAGAGTTAAAAAGAAATGGGATTATATCAAACTAAAGAGCTTCTGCACAGCAAATGTAACAATTAGCAGAGTTAAAAGACAAAGAACAGAGTGGGAGAAAATATTTGCAAAATATACATCTGACAGAGGATTAGTATCCAGAATATACAAGGAACTCAAACAACTTTACAAGAAAAAACCAAGCAACCCACTTAAAAAATGGGCACAAGAGCTAAGTAGGCAATTCTCTAAGGAAGATATACAGATGGCCAACAGACACAGGAAAAAATGCTCAACATCACTCAGCTTTCAGGAAATGCAAATCAAAAGCACACTGAGATACCATCTCACCCCAGTTAGGATGGCTAATATCCAAAAGACTCTCACCCCAGTGAGGATGGCTAAAATCCAAAAGACTCTGAATGATAAATGCTGGCGAGGTTGCGGAGTAAAAGGAACTCTCATACATTGTTGGTGGGACCGCAAAATGGTGCAGCCTCTATGGAAAATGGTATGGAGGTTCCTCAAATAATTGTGGATAGATCTACCATATGACCCAGCTATCCCACTGCTGGGAATATAACCAGAGGAATGGAAATTATCAAGTCGTGGGTATACCTGTTCCCCAGTGTTCATCCTTTACAATAGCCAAGAGTTGGAACAGCCCAAATGTCCATCATTGTTTGAGTGGATACGGAAATTGTGGTATATCTACACAATGGAATACTACTCAGCTATAAAATTGTCGTTTGAGTGGATACGGAAATTGTGGTATATCTACACAATGGAATAGTACTCAGCTATAAAATTGAATGAAATACTGCCATTTGCAATGACATGAATGGACCTAGAGAGAATTATATTAAGTGAAACAAGTCAGGCACAGAAAGAGAAATACCACATGTTCTTTCTTATTGGTGGGAGCTAAAAATAAATAAATAAATTCACACACACACACACCCACCCCCAGGGCGGGCAGGGAAGAAGACATAACAACTACAGTTCCTTGAAGTTGATACACAAGCAAACAGGACATTGTTGGGTGGGAGGGAGGAGAGGGAGAAGGTAGGGAGTTTTCAGTAATGGGTCACAATAATCAACCACAATGTATATTGACAAAATAAAATAAAAATAAATAAATAAAATAAAACAAGGTGATAATAGTGGTTGGGGAGCTACTTAATGGGGTGGTCAGGGAAGGCTCCTCTGAGGAGATAACATTTTAATTGAGACCTAAATAACAAGAAGGGGACAGACATATGAATATCTGGAGGGAAGAGCATTCTTACAATGTTACTGGAAAGGGGTTGGAGGATGTAGAGAAAATTAGTTACACTATCTATATAACGAGTTGCATTCTAAGAGACCTGGATCAATGAAATATTTTGATTGTAAAAATCTATTATCCAGGCCTGTTAAAATAGTGTTAGAAACTAGTGAATTCATATAAAGGTACAGTGTTCAAAAATGCTGATGAATGCACAGAATGGTGAAAAATAAAGAAGTAAACAGTTGTATAATCGTGTGGTGGCAGTACCATTAGAAATTGCATAAGTTCCCCCAAGATTTTGAAACAATAGTAGAAGGGAATTTTATTCTTTTTTTTTTTTTTGGTCCTTTTTGAGACCGGTTGCCCCACGCTCAGCCAGTGAGTGCTGTGAGCGCACCGGTCATCCCTATATAGGATACGAACCCGCGGCGGGAGCGCTACTGCGCTCTCAGCGCCACACTCTCCCGAGTGCACCATGGGCTCGGCCCATTATTCTTCTATATTTAATGTGTTTCAGTTTGCAGAATGCTGTTGGATTGTATGTATGTATTTTTTTTGGCTGCTGGCTGGCACAGGGATCTGAACACTTGACTTTGTTGTTATCAGCTCTACACTCTACCGAGTGAACTAAGCAGCCAGCCTTGTATATATTTTTACTTGTTAATTAAATAACACAGTGGTGAATGAGACAAAGTATATGTATGAACATAACACATTTTTAGCTTTCTGTCCTACTTATAATCTCTGAAGAGTAAGCTGCCCGAAGGCAAGGCTGTTTTTATCTCATTCAATAAATATTTGTTAAATATGAAGTTACAAACGAAAATTTTTATTGCTTCCTCTATGTCTGGTTTTTTTTTTTTTACAGCTTTCATCAGGTATAATTGACATACAATAAACTCCACATTTATTTATTTTTTCCTTTTTGTCTTTTTTACTGACCGGTAACGGGATCGCAACCCTCGGTGTCGCGCCCACACCGCGCTCAACCAGTGAGTAGGAACTGGTCTCCACGTGGGATCCGAACCCTCGGCGGGAGCGCCGCTGCGCTCCCAAGAGGTGCACTCTCCAGTGTGCCACTGGGCAGGCCCTAAACTCCACTTTTTTTTTTTTTTCCTTTTTGTCTTTTTTTTCGTGTCCAGCAACGGATCGCAACCCTCAGTGTCGCACCCGTACTGGACCGGGACCGGCCACGGGATCGCAACCCCCGGTGTTGCTCCCGCACCTCGCTCAGCCACTGAGCGGGAACCGGTCTGTATGTGGGATCCAAACCCTCGGCGGGAGCGCCGCTGCGCTCCCAAGTGGCGCACTGTAGCAGTGCGCCACCGGGCCGGCCCCCTAAACTCCACATTTAAAGTGTGCAATGTAATAATCTCTGACCAAATGAATGTATATGAGAGATCTTCAAAATGCTCATGGAAAGATTCATCTTATCTTTTAATTCCTTTTTCCCGTGAGCTTTTTGAAATACCCTCATACGTATACATATATATCTATACGTTTTGTTTATTATCTTATTTGATCCTCCCAATAGCCCTACAGCCTTTCCTATTATTTCTGTTTAACAGATAAGCAAACTGGGGACCAGAGTGGTTAAGTAAACTTGCTGTGGTGACAGTAAGTGGCTGAGCCAGGATTTGAACCAGAGTTTTCTGAAGAGTCGTAGAGTAGCCATTTGTGTTTTAGTATACCTTCTGCTTTTAAGCACTGCACTCTAGAGGACTAGTGTCTTGGGTTTTCAGGGTCAGGGAATGTCAGATCTCATCTGTAATTTATCCACAGGCCGCTCTCTTCATATTTGTTTCTTCTGTTAGGATTGATTTTTTCTTTAGCATCAAAAAAGTTTTAATTTTTTTTTTTTTTTTTTTTGTCTTTTTTCGTGTCCGGCAATGGATCGCAACCCTCAGTGTCGCGCCCAGACCGGACCGGGACCGGCAATGGGATCGCAACCCTCGGTGTCGCTCCCGCACCTTGCTCAGCCAGTGAGCGGGAACCGGTTTGTATGTGGGATCCAAACCCTCGGCGGGAGCGCCGCCGCGCCCCTAAGCGGTGCATTGTAGCAGTGCGCCACCGGGCCGGCCCAAAAAAGTTTTAAATTTTGATCAAGTTTCCTTTATCTGTTTTTACTTCCCTTTTGTATTTTTTTGTGTCTTATCTAAGAATTTATTGTTAATTCCAGGGTTCTGAAGATTTACCTGTTTTTTCCCCCTAAGAGTTTTATAGTTTTAGCTGTTATATTTAGGTCTTCGATCCATTTTGAGTTAACTTTTATACGTATGGTATGGTATGAGTACAGATCTTTCGCATGTGTATATCCAGTTGTCCCACTCATTTGTTGAAAAGATTAATCTTTCCCCATTGAATTTTCCTGACACTCCTGTCAAAAATCAGTTGACCAGAAATGTACCAGTTTATTTCTGGACTATCAGTTATATTTCAGTTGATCCGTGTATTCTTCCTTATGCTAGTATCACACTGTTTTTATTACTGTAACATTCGAAGATTATTTTGAAGCAATTCCTGACATCAGTCATTTCTTCTATAAATATTTCAGTATATATCTCTGTAAGAGTATGGAAGTTTTGAAAAATACACCATTATCACATGTTAAAAGTTAACGTTAATTCCTTAGTAGTATTTATTATCAAGCCAGTTCAAATTTTCCCAATTATTTCTTTTAAAAAAAAACCCAAAACAAAACTTTACTGAGTGTAATTTACAGTACATGCAATGAGATTCACTGATTTTTTTTTTTTTTTTCCTTTTTGTCTTTTTTCGTGACCCGCAACGGATCACAACCTTCAGTGTCGTGCCCGTACCGGACCGGGACCGGCAACGGGATTGCAACCCTCGGTGTTGCGCCCGCACCTCGCTCAGCCAGTGAGTGGCCGGTCTGTATGTGGGATCCGAACCCTCGGCGGGAGCGCAGCTGCGCTCTCAAGCGGCGCACTGTAGCAGTGTGCCACCGGGCCGGCCCAAGATTCACCGATTTTAAGTGTATAATGATGGGTTGTTTTTGTTTTTGTTTTTGGCTGGCTGGAATGGGGATCCGAACCTGTGATCTTGGTGTTATAATACTGTGCTCTAACAACTGAGCTAATTTGCTAGCCGAAGTTTGTTTTTTAACATCAGGTTTGCTTAGATATAATTTACATACAGTAAAATTCAGTCTTTTTAGGTGTATGTTTCAGTGGTTTCTTTGGATCTGCCTTTATTTTAGACAGTGGCAGGTTTACTTTATATACAGTGAATTCACCCTATTTAGTGTATAGATTTGTGAGTTTTGACAAATGTATATATCCATTAACCTCTACCACAATTAAGGTATTACTCCATTAAGTTTTCTCTTGTGCTTTTGTAATAAATCCTCTCCCTTAATCCTTAGCTCCTGGTAATTGATCTGATTTTTGTATCTAAAGATTTTCTTTTCCAAACTGTTAAATAAATGGAATCAATACGTTATGTAGCTTTTTGTATCTAGCTTCTTTTACTTAGCACTATGCTTTTAAAATTTATTCATGTTTTGTGTAGCATGTATCAGTAATTTGTAACTTTATGGCTTCTTGTATTCCGTTGTTAATGATATTACTACCACAGTTGGTTTATTCATTCACTCACCAGGTAATGGACATTTGGGTATTCAGTTTTGGGCTATTATCAATAAACCAGCTTTGAATGTTCACATTCATTACTCTTGGATAACTGTCTAGAAGTGGGATTGCTAGGTTGTATAAGTATGTTTAACTTTGTAAGAAACTGTCAAACTCTTTTCCAAAATGGCTGTACCATTTTCCATTCCCACCAGTAGTATATGAGTTTCAGTTGCTCAGCTTTTATCAGCTTTAATTTTAGCTGATATATCATCCTTGGTCAAGTGACTGTAACCCATTTATTGGGCAATTTATTTTATTAAAGTCATGTGAGTTCTTTGTATATTCCATATATAAGTCCATTATCAGGTGTCTGTTTTGCAAATATTTACTTCCTATCTGCGGATTGACTTTTTATTTTCTTTCTCTCTCTCTTTTTTTTTTTTGGCAGCTGGCTGATAAGGGGATCCAAATCCTTAACATTGGTGTTTGGCTTTTGGTTTTCTTAACAGCATCTTTGGAAGAAGAAATTATTAAAAAATTTGAAGTCTGATTTATCATTTTTTTGTTGTTTTATGCTTTGTATTTTTTCTGAAATCTTTGTCTAATCCTGGGTCACAAATATTTTCTCCCATATGTCCGTTTAAAGCTTTTGTGGCTAGGTCATTGGTCCATTTTGACTTAGTTTTTGTATATGGTATGATGTAACAGTTGAGGTTCATTTATTTGCTTACAAATATCCACTTGTTCCAGCACCATTTATTAAAAAGATGTTGTTTTCCTCAGTAATTTTTCTTGACTCCTTTTTCATTCTATTGCTGGACTCTATTCTATCCTGTTTATGTGTATATCTATCATTACAGTGCTACTACACTGTCTTTATTACTTTATATGTCTTGAAATCAGGTAGTATAAGTTCTTTTTAATCTAGATCCTTTGCATTTCCTTTTTTGGGGGGAAGGGTTGGCTGGTGATCTGAACCCTTGACCTTGGTGTTATAACACCCTGCTCTAAGCAGGGTTCAGATCCACATACTGGCCACCTGCCGCCAAAAAAAAATTAAGTAAATAAAGATGCCACTTAATACCCTTAAAAATGATTACATGTATGTATATTTTACCACAATTTTTTTTTTTGGTTGGTGGGGAGGGTGTTGGCTGGCTGGTAAGGGGATCCAAACCGTTGACCTTGGTATTATTGACACCATGCCCTAACCAACTAAGCTAACCGGCCAGCCCAAGTGGCATTATATCTCGATATACAAGTTTGCTAATTATTTCTTCTGTCAGTTTATATCTCTTTTGAGCTCTAGTGAATTTTTCACTTTAGTTATTGCACTTTTTGACAGGAGGATTTCCATTTGGTTCTTTCTAAATAATATCTCTTCATTGACATTGTTGCAATATTGTAATCATACTTGCCTTTACTTCTTTAATTATGCTTTCCTTTAGTTCTTTGAACCTATTTATAGTGACTACTTTGAAGTTTTTGTCTGTTAAATCTGACATCTGATTACACAAGCAGTTTCTATTGCCTGCTTTGTTCCCAGTGGAAAGGGCCAGTGCTTTCCTGTGTCTTAGCATGTTTTGTAATTTTTTGTTGAAAACTGTACATTTTAGGGCCGAGCCCGTGGCGCACTTGGGAGAGTGCGCGCGCTGGGTCCCGCAGCGGGTTTGGATCCTATATAGGGATGGCTGGGGCGCTCACTGGCTGAGCGCGGTGCGGCCTGTCTCAAAAAGGACAAAAAAAAAAAAAGCTGTACATTTAAGATAATACAATATATTGATTTATAGCAATTCTGGATACTGGTTTCTCTCCCCCGCCCCTGCAGAATTGTTATTGTTATTTACTTGATAATTGTTTAGTGACTGGCTGGGTGATTTTAGTAAAGTATATGCCCCACCCTTCCCCCTCCAGTGTGGTACCTCTGATGTCGCTCCTCCTGGAGGGCAGTCCTAGGTATGCCCACAATCACACAGGGGTTTTGGCGTGGCTTTTTCTTTTATTCTGACTTCACGCAGCTGTTAAGCTACACTTAATTACTAGCTGATTGCTATATGTATTGTTTCAGTGATGCCCTGGGGCATAAACTGTTCCATAGACTGATCAAATTTGGGCTTCTTTGAAGGGTTAGATCCTGAGCTCAGTGTGTGAGATGTGTTCTGATTCCAGTGAGGGCTACTCCCAGCTATCTCTTTCCCTGCTTCTGGCCACCAAACTAAGCCAATCTACAGTTTAGCTTCTCTCTAATGATTCTACCAGTCTTCTACCCAGTGCCTTTGACCATAACCTCCACTTTTGTTTTTTAGCTGCTGACCTGAACCCATGACCTTGGTGTTATAAGGCTGCGCTCTAACCAACTGAGCTAACCAGCCAGCCCTTGATCTCCACTTTTTTGAAAACACTGTTGGTCATGAACGCTGTTACGAAAGAAGTTCCTAAGAGATTCTGAGCTCCCCCCCCTTAATTGTGGTAGGGCTGGCTGGTTAGCTCAGTTGGTTAGAGCATGGTGTTATAATACCAAGGTCAATGGTTTGGATCCCCATAATGGCCAGCTGCCAAAACAAACAAAAATTGTCAAAAATATATACAACATTTTTGTCATCCTAAAAGAAAACCTCTATACCCATTAAGCAGTTTTCTCCCCATTTTCTACACCATCCCCAGACACTGGCAACCATTATTCTACTTTCTTTATCTATAAATTTGACTGCTCTAGGTATGCCATATAAGTAGAATCATACAGTATTTGTCTTTTGTGTCTGGATTACTTAGCATGTCTTCAAGATTCAGCCATGTTGTAGCATGTATCAGAACTTCATTCTTTTTTATGGATGAATAATATCCATTGTATGGATGTATTGCATTTTGATTATCCACTCATTCCTCAATGTTTAATGCTTTGAGAAACCGCTATACTGTTTTACACAGCAGCTGCACCATTTTTACATTCTTGCCAGCAGTGCACAAGGGTTCCAATTTCTCCACAGCTTTTCCAACACTCATTATTTTCTCTTTTCTTTGATAATAGCCATAGTAGTGGATGAAGTGGTATCTCATGGTCTTGATTTGCATTTCTCCAAAAGCTAGTGATAGTGAGAATCTTTTCATGTGCTTATTGGCCATCTGTATGGAGAAATGTGTATTGAAGTTTTAAGTCCATTTTTGAATTAGGTTTTGTTGTTGAATTATAAGAATCCTTTATTTTTTTTGGATAGTAACCCCTTACAAGATATATGATTTGCAAATATTTTCTCCTGTTCTGTGGGTGTTCTTTTCAATGTCTGGATAGTGTTCTTTGCAAAAGTTTTAAATTTTGATGACATTCTGTTTATATTTTTTTTCTTATGTTGCCTATACTTTTGGTGTCTAGTTAAGAAATGACTTCCAAGTTCAAGGTTATAAAGATTTTCCGCTATGTTTTCTTAGAGTTTTATAGTTTTAGCTCTTACATTCAGGTCTTTAATCCATTTTGAATTAATTTTATGTAAGATGTAAAGTAAGTGTTCAGTTTCATTTTTTTGCATATAGATATCTAGTTTTCCTAGCCTTATTTGTTAAAAAGGCTGTTCTTTTCCCATTGAATGGTTTTGACCTCCTTGCTAAAAATCAGTTGACCTTATATGTGAGAGTTTATTTCTGGGCTTTCTATTCCATTGGTTTTTATGTCTGTCCTTATGCCAGCATTACGCTATTTTGATTACTGTATCTTTGTTGTAGTTGTTGCTTTTCATTTTCTTCCTTTGTTTTTTTCTTTCATGACTGTATCTTTGTAGTAAGGTTTGAAATCAGGAAGATCTGCTTATGATTGCTTTCAATTTATTTTGATTGCTTTTGATTTTTTTTTTTTCCTTTTTGTCTTTTTTCGTGTCCGGCAACGGATCGCAACCCTCAGTGTCGCGCCCGTACCGGACCGGGACCGGCAACGGGATCGCAACCCTCGGCGCTGCGCCTGCCCCTTGCTCAGCCAGTGAGCGGGAACCGGTCTGTATGTGGGATCCGAACCCTCGGCGGGAGCGCCGCCACGCTCTCAAGCGGCGCACTGTAGCAGTGCGCCACCGGGCCGGCCCTTGATTTATGCGTGTCTTTAAATTTATAGTATTTCTCCTTCCATGCTGTTTTTTTCTGCTAAAAGAACTGTATCTTTTTTTATTAGTCAAAGATATAACTGTATAATCAATAAGAAAAGATAGTGTGACTTCTATAAAGAAGCGTTATGTTTTAAAGTCTGTTAAATAGCTTTGTGTGGAGGCCATATGAGTTTAAGGACATGTAGTTAGTGGCATTTGCTGAAGATTTTGTAACTGGCACTTCAGCAACCCCTAGGATAAGATAATCCTTCTAAGCAAGATTTAGCCATTTTGGCCTTTGGGTACAGACTGCAAGTAAATAGAAAAAAATTAGTAATTCAAATGATGTTTGAAAAAGTATAGTAATTTAGTTAGGCTTACTTGTGAAGTTGAAAGTGTGAAGGCAGTTTATTCCTTGCGATGCAGTGTCATAAGCTAGAAATGAAAAACCTGGATGCTGGATCAGATATACCTTGTTTAAATACCAGCTCTACTGTTCATGAACTGGATGATTTTGGTCAAGATATTTAACTGCTAAGGTTCAGTTTCCTCACCTGTAAAGTAGAGGTGATAGATTAGACATAATGCATGTGAAATGCTTACCATAATCTCTGGGGGTTTTTTTTGTATTTTTTTCCCCAATTTTATTTATATTTATTTTTGTGGGGTACAATGTGTTGTTTCAATACATGCATATATTTCACAATGATTCACTTAGAGTAGATAGCGTAGTTTTGTGTCCATTAGTCCATCCCTTCTCCTCTCCCCCACCCCTGTCTGCTCCCACCTCCCAGCCTCTGATAACCATTATTCTACTCTCTACTTCTATGAGAACCATTTTTTTTTTAAGATTCCACATATAAGTGAGACCCTGCTCTAGTTGTCTTTCTGTAGTGCCTAACTTATGTGACTTAACATGATTGTGTCCAGTTCCACCTGTGTTGCTGCAAATGATAGGATATCATTTCTTTTTATGACCGAATAGTACTCCAGTCTGTATATATACCACTTTTTTTTTTTTTATCCATTCATCTGTTGATGGGCATTTAGGTTGATTCCATCTCTTGGCTATTGTGACTAGCGTTGCAATGAGCATGAGTGCAGGTCTTTCCGATATATTGATTTCATTTCCTTTGGTTATATACCCAGTAATGGGATAGTTGGATCATAAGGTAGATCTATTTTTAGTTCTCTGAGGAACCTCCATACTGTTTTCCACAGGGGCTGTGCCAGTTTACACTCCCACCAACAATGTAGCATCATTACCAGCATTTGTTATTTTCTGTCTTGTTGATAATAGCCATTCTAACTGGGGTGAGATGATATCTTGTGGTCATAGTGTCTGGTTTATAGTAAATTCTATAAAAAATAAATTATTTGTCATATTCCTTTGACTTTAGGAATTTCTCTTTTTATGCTGTGTGTGAGGCAGAGTTACAGAATCAGATTGTTAGGAATGAAAGGAATCTTAGAGGTCATTTGGTAAAAGCCATTATTTTCTAGATGAGATAAGGTGAGGAAGGTGAGAGAGTTGGAGACCAAGCCAGGACTGGCCTCAGTGCTAAGATCAGTGCTTCTTCATTTGGAATGGCACCAGTCATACTACTAGAATTTTTGGACCTGAAGTGTGCTTCTCCTTGAATGTTTTAAATTTTGGCTTAATCTGAGTGTTATAATTACCTTACTAAAATGTGATTCTAGTTCTGTTGTTTCAAAATAACCAATATTTGTAAGAAATGTAACATTTCATTTTATTAATGTTTTTATTATATCTGAGGGGCCTAATTTTTTCCAGTGGAATAAACCTTATGTTGTATTATGTTCTATAACTAAATTTATTTGAAAATAGAGTTCACCTTACTGGAAATTACTTGAGAGCCAAGTTTTGTGTGCAGCATCTTTCTGAGGGAGGGAGTTGGCAGGAAAAGCCATTGTTATAATGATCTTCATACAGCACATATTACTAGAAGTGAAAGTGCTTTGAATGATTTATTTTCAATTGTTTTTCTGCAGCTGTAAACACATTACTCTCTTTAATTTTTATTGAAACATAATTGATTATGTATATCTGTGGGGTACAACATTGAATATCAGTACATGTGTGCAATATGTGATGCTCAAATCAGGATAATTAGTATATTCAGCATCACACAATGTAATCATTTTTTGTGGCTCTCTACCAATTTCTTGCTAACCTCCTCCCTCTCCCATCTCTGGTAGCCTCAGTTCTGATCTCTCCTTCTGAAAGTTCAATGAATTATTAGGATTGTTGTGTCTTTCTTTCTTTCTCTGTTTGTTTTTAGCTCCCACTCATGGGTGAGAACTTGTGGTGTTTCTCTTCCTGTACCTGACTTATTTCACTTAACGTAATTTTCTCTGAGTTCATCCATATTGCTGCAAATGGAAGAATTTCATTCTTTTTTATGGCTGAGTAGTATTTCATTGTGTGTGTGTGTGTATATATATATATATATATATATATATATATCACATTTTCCTTATCCACTTGTCAATTAATGGACATTTAGGTTGGTTCCAACTCTTGGCTATTGTAAATAGAGCTGCGATAAACATGAGCGTGTAGGTATCCCTTCAACATGATGATTTCCATTCCTTTGGGTATATTTCCAGCAATGGGATTGCTGGACTGTATGGCAGTTCTATCTGTAGTTGTTTGGGAAACCTCCATACTGTTTTCCATAATGGCTGCACTAATTTACAGTCTCACTAACAGCATGGAAGCATTCCTCTTCCTCTACATCCTCACCAGCATTTGTTATTCTCTTGTCTTTTTGATAATGGTTGTCACTAAATTCTTTTGATAACTGGGGTGAGATATTTCAGTGTGGTTTTGATTTGCATTTCCCTGATGCTTAGTGATATTAAGCATTTTTCATGTACCTGTTGGCCATTTGTATGTCTTCCTTTGAGAAATGCCTACTTAGCTCCTTTCCTCTTTTTTTTTAATTGGGTGGCTTGTTTCTTATTGTTGTTTGAATTTCTCATGTATTTTGGATATAAATCCCTTGTTGGATGTATAGTTTGCAAATATTTTCTTCACTCTGTAGGTTGTCTTTTTGCTCTGTTGTTTCTTTTGCTGTGCAGAAGCTTTTTAGTTTGATATTTTCCCATTTGTATGTTTTTTCTTTTGTTGGCTGTGCTTTTGGGTTTTTTTTTAAGTCTTTGCCCAGTCCTACTTCCTGGTGTGTTTTCCCTGTGTTTTCTTTTAGGAGTTTTGTAGTTTCAGGTCTTATATTTAAGTCTTTAATCCATTTTGAGTTGATTTTTGGTATGTGGTGAGAGATACGGGTCTAGTTTCATTCTTCTACATGTAGATGTCCTGTTTTACCAGAAGCGTTTATTGAAGAGGTAGTCTTTTCCCCAGTGTACATTCTTGGTACCTTTGTCACAGAACAGTTGACTGTAAGTATGTGGGTTGACTTCTGGGTTCTCTATTCTGTTCCATTGGTCTGGGTGTCTGTTTTTATGCCCATACCATGCTGTTTTGAATACTATAGCGTTGTAGTATAATTTAAAGTCAGGTGATATAATGCCTCTGGCTTTATTTTTTTTTTGCTCAGGATTGCTTTGGCTATTTGGGGTCTTTTGTTGTTCCAAGTGCATGTTAGGATTGTTTTTTCTATTTCTGTGAAGAATGTCATTGGTATTTTGATGGGGATTGTATTGAATCTGTAGAGCACTTGAGTAGTATGGACATTTTCACAATGTTAATTCTTCCAATCCAAAAGCAAAGACTTTCCTTCCATATTTTTGAGTCCTCTTTCATTTCTTTCAGCAGTGATTTGTAGTTCTTGCAGAGATCTTTCACTTCCTTGGTTAAATTTATTCCTAGGTATTTTATTTTTTTGGTGACTATTGCAAATGGGCTTGCTTTCTTGATTTCTTATATTACTCATTTTTAGAGACCAGGGAAAAATACGGGAGGCGACTTGGTGTCAGTTAGGTATCTTGCTTAAATCAGGAATAGAATCTATATTTTGCTCCTGAGTAGCTCTTTATAACACAGTAATTGGTTACTTATGTAGTAAAGATTGTTATTGATTTATGTTTAGTGTTACTTTTTTCTTCTGATCGGCTGTTTCTACTTTTACTTCATTTATTTGATTTTGATAAAGTTCACGTTCTTTTCTCTTTTCTCCCTTCCATGATCCCTACGAATTCTGGGTCTCTAGGCCAGCAAAGTGCAGATAGAGCCATATTTCGGCAGCTTTTAGACGTAATACTAGACGTGCCCTCCCAACAGATAGTTTATCCTTTATTTGAATAAAATTATAAGGTATTTTAAATTTGAAAGTATTTTTTAGCTTATTTAGCCTGTTGACTTTAATAAAAATAATATTTAATCCTTTCAGAGGTCGAAACAGTAGCAAAGGACTGCCTCAGTCTACGGTGAGTAACTTTAATGTTATTTGTTTAGATAAATTGGTAGCTAAGACACTGTTTCTTTCTTTCTTTTTTTTCTTTTTTTCCCCAACACGATTTCTAACCACAGACCAAATGCCAAGGCAAAAACACTTCCTTCTCTTGAATTCTGTCACAGATAACCTTTATAGATTGGTACTGTTAAATATAAAATTATTAGCTATGTGTGTTAATTTTTGACGACGACTCTATGTATATAGTGTAAGATTGTCTGTAAGTAGTATTTTTGTCATGCCTAATAAGAACAAGTCATTTGTTCTTTTGTAAATGACTAAAGGCAAATCTAAATGAGTAATCTCCAAAAGACAAGTAGAATACGAGGACTGGAGTTTGCAGTATTCTTTGGACTAATTTGAATTAGTGTGTCTTTTTTTTTTTTTTTTTTTTTTTTCTTCTTCTTTCATTTTCTGTGTTGTAAAGGACCTTCTGGTCTTAAATTTTGGAACTTTATCAATGAAATTAAACTGGACATGAAGGGCAGAAGGTATAAGTTCCACATGATGGAAGAAATAAGTTGTTACTAAATTCTGAGACTTTGCCTTTATTGGACAGGTTGTCTTCATAAGAATTAGGATACACACTTACGCAGTATGTAATATGGAGCAGTGTGGTTGATCAAACCTTTAAGCACTGTCATGGATTCAGATATGCTGGGAGAAGCTAGTCAGGGTTCTCCTATGAAGGTGTGCCCTAACCCCCTACCCTATTTATTTATTAAATTATGTTTCACCCTTTTTAGTGTACAGCTCTGTGGGTTTTGACAAATGCATACCATTGTGTAACCACCTCCACAATAAAGATAGTAGAAAATCCCTCATTCCATTTTGTGATGAACTCTCTCCCACCATTGATTTGTCTTCTGTCCCTATTGTTTTTGTCTTTCCTCATGTATGGAAGCTTAGTTTTGCTCTTATAATATCATGTGTAGTCAAAGTATTGTTAGTTGGTATGACTGACATTTCACTTTTGAGACTTAACCTTCTATTTTCTAAAGAAGCAAAAGATTATAGTAAACCAAATCTTTCTTTAATATATTTTGTAACAAAATAAATGTTAATTTTAATATATATACAAGTGCAAATTCTTATTTCTAATAGTGCTTTTTTTTAATATTCTAGATTTCCTTTGATGGAATCTATGCAAATATGAGGATGGTTCATATACTTACATCAGTTGTTGTAAGTTATCTGATTTTTGGGTAGAAATTGCCTTGGGAGTGGAATTAAGTAATTTCATGAAGTTAAAATGTTGAGTGAATGATTCTCAAAATAACATTTCTTAGGTCATGTTCAATCAGGATGATTTAGAAAAAAATAGAACTCTTTGTATACAAACTGTTGTGACTCACTGTAAAAGTATTTTCATTAACCCTGCTGTCTACAATGTTAATAATTGTGCATTTTTTTGTCACGTTTTATCGCTGGGGTCAGAAATGTTTAACTTCAGTATTTAAATTCATACTGCAAAGGCCGGCCTGTGGCTTACTTGGGAGAGTGTGGTGCTGATAACACTGAAGCCACGGGTTCGGATTCCTGTATAGGGATGGCCGGTTAGCTCACTTGGGAGAGCATGGTGCTGACAACACCAAGCCAAGGGTTAAGATCCCCTTACTGGTCATCTTTAAAAAACTAAAAATAAAAACTAAATTCATACTGCAGATTCTGAGTACAGCCTCCTGAAGAATTTTGAGAGATAAATGTATCTTTAGTGTTTTGAATTCTTTTATCGTTCTGTCATTCAATACCTAATACTGAATGAAGCCTGATGAACTACAAAAAAGTAAAATGAAACAGTTATTTCTGCATAACATACTGCTTCTTTGATAAATTAATTGTATGTTGATAGATTAATTGTTCATTTTTAGGGATCCAAATGTGAAGTACAAGTGAAAAACGGAGGTATATATGAAGGAGTTTTTAAAACATACAGTCCTAAGGTAATTTTTATTCTTTCCTTTTTATTAATGTAAATCAACAGCTACAGTATGTTTGTATGGCTTCCTGAACAGTATCTATTAAATTCTGATTTAACAATTTATAGATATATGAACTGAGTATATTTGTTGTCGTTAAATTCATGTTAGTTTTTCCTATAAAGTGAAAACATTTTCATGCTCAGTGCTTTACCTGATTTGTAAAAACCACTTTGAATGCTTTTGCTCTTCAGTTTCAAATATTATTTTATAGACTGGCTTGTGTAATCAAAAAGACTTCTTGAGGGCTGGCCCGTGGCTTACTTGGTAGAGTGCAGTGCTGATAACACCAAGGCCACAGGTTCGGATCCTATATAGTGATGGCCGGTTAGCTCACTGGCTGAGCATGGTGCTGACAACACCAAGCCAAGGGTTAAGATCCCCTTACCAGTCATCTTTATATAGAATTTTTTTTTTTCCTTTTTGTCTTTTTTCGTGTCCGGCAACGGATCGCAACCCTCAGTGTCGCGCCCGTACTGGACCGGGACCGGCCACGGGATCGCAACCCTCGGCGTTGCTCCCGCCCCTCGCTCAGCCAGTGAGTGGCCGGTCTGTATGTGGGATCCGAACCCTCGGCGGGAGCGCCACCGCGCCTCCCAAGCGGCGCACTATAGCAGTGCGCCACCAGGCCGGCCCCTAGAATTTTTTTTTTTTTTAAAAGGCTTCTTGATTTATGTGCGTATTAAAATATTTTAGCCATTTTCAAGCATTGTGAACTAGAAGAGGGATGGAGTGACTTATTCCTCTTCTTTATCACTATGAAGGTATGAGGGTACTTCAGAAAGTTTGTGAAAAAAAAGAATTAAATGATAATATGAATATTTCCATGAACTTTTCAAAGACCCCTTGTATTTAAGACAAAGCATAGTGACAAAGACCGACTTTTAGATGTGAGGACTTTTGAGTGATGGAATGGATAATCATATTTCCAAAAAAAGGCTTTGATTACAGGGATCTCTTGAAAGAGATTATTTTCGCCAAAGGCATATAAGGAATACCACCTTAATGAGCTAAAGAATTCCTGTCAGATTTTATTTTATAAGTGTTTTGAATATTTAATCGTGTTTTTCATTTTAGTGCGATTTGGTACTGGATGCTGCACATGAAAAAAGTACAGAATCCAGTTCAGGGCCGAAACGGGAAGAAATAATGGAGAGTATTTTATTCAAGTGTTCAGACTTTGTTGTGGTACAGTTTAAAGATATGGACTCCAGTTATGCAAGAAGAGGTGGGTTTTGATTTGCTAAATATGCCACATGGTTTATTAGTTTTATTCAAGCAATCATTCTCTATAGTGGTCATACAGAGTTTTTTTTTTAAAAATATGTGCTTTCTGGAATAACCTGATTAAGACAATTTTTTAGGAAAATGTGAATTTTAATGTATTTTTGTTGGAAAATATTCAAAATTTCAGAGAAATTACTTGGGACTTTTAATAGCACAAATAATGAAAGTTTGTGTTCTATTAAAAAATAGTTCGTAAAGGATTTTCCACAGTTTCATGGTCAAAAATGCTATTGATTATACTCAACTGAAAATTTCTTGTCCTGTTTGGTATTCCTTACAGATTTATGCTTTAAACTAAATGGTTTAGTTTATAAGTGGGCCTGTATGTCTGTAAAGAAATTAAAGCATAGGGCTAAGGGACAAAGGCAGAAAGCTGTGGATGGAAAACAATTGTCTAATGAAAAAAATGATAAAGGAATAGAACCATATCTTTCTAAAAAACATTCAGAGTGTGTGTGGTTCTACGGTTTGAGAATTTAAAAGTGGTTATGAGTTATATAAAAACCTTGACTGTTTTATGTATCCATTGAGGAACGTAAGAGAATTGCTGTTATTCATTTGGAGAGAGTACTCTTCAGTGCTGGGTGTTCAGTAACATGTTGAAAGGTGCTTCTGGGCAATTTTGAATTTAGCTCTAAAAGTCTTTATTAATTTATGCTAAATTTTGTAGACAAATATGTAATTCTTTTGAAAATTGTAATTCATTATTTGATTTTCATGATTCGTTCTGTACCAAATGATGTTTTGTTGTTGGGCTGACTGTTCTACGTTGTTATTTGAACTGTGAGCATCAGGAGGTTAAAGCCTTTCTCTTAACAAGGTTCTCACCTGTTAGTTAACTTGCGTTTTCAGAGGCTGTAGCAATACTACATACTGTGTAACTGCTTTGAAATGCTGATGAAAGCACTGTGTACCATTTTTGTATCTTCTCAAATGTCTGTGTCTTTGATTCACAACTCTTTGTCTTAAGAGTCCTTCAGTGGCTTATAAGGAAACAAGTCTTTTTTTAGTTGTTACCTTTGGAGTTGATCTTATTTATGCCTTGGAGCACCAAATTATTTCTATTTATACTTATGCTATTGAAATATTTCAGTATTTTAAGTTTAAGAAATTGACTTTGGTCATAGCAAAAGAAAAAATAAAATTTTAGTTGAATTTAAACAGTATTGGCCACAACAAAAAATATGTTCCCTACTATATTAAGGACCAGGACACTTAGCTAACAGCCATTTACCTACCATATGCCTTGTTTTTTGTTTTTGTAGTGAATTGGCATTTCCCAAATTTGGTAAAGTAAATATTACTTTGAGGTATTTAAGGTAGCCTATTCTTTTTAAAAATTAATGTCTTTAAATTTTTATTATTTATATCTTAATTTTTTAAGTAATTTGGCTTTATTGTAGAAAGTCAAGAAAATACAGATCAGAGTGACAGCTTTGAAAATGTTTAGAGTACTCATAAGGGGATGGATATATTTTGCTATCTATTAAAAATTTAGTTTTCTTGATGGGGACATTCAATATTGGAGTAATTTCAGTTATTTTATTTCAAGACTGTCGTGGTTTAGTGAATTATACATTTGTGTCCAGTGCATAGTAACCTGAAAATAGTATTAAATGATGTGTTCAGGATTTTAGGTCTCTTTAGCTAGGTTCTTAAGACTGTTCTGGCAGAAGTTGCCATTTGTGTAAAAGAAAAGTATTACTTTGGAGATACTGTTAGTATGGAGAAATCAGTTTTAGGGTTATTAGTTAGCAAGATTTTGTTAATGACAAAAATTAAGGCATTTAGTACTGCTTTTAGATTTATATTATTTTTTATGAGAGACTTAATCAGATTTCTAGTCTCCTGGAGTAAAGGAAGGTAGGGTTTGACCAATGCTTTTTAATACCAGGTTCATATTCAGTCACCCAGGGAGTTTTTTTAAATGTCTAGTTCTCACTTTTAGAGATTCTGGCTTAATTATAATTAGCCTGGGTGAGGCTCTGGGCATGTGATTCTGAGATGCAGTCAGGGATGTGAGCCATGGGTTTCATATGATGAGATCCTAGGAGTGGCTCTGTTCTCTTGTGTCTCAAGGATTCGTGCTTTCTTTCCTTGCCCTTCCAGTGCCCTTTCTGTCTCAGAATTGGAGATTATCTTGAATAATCTCTGCTGGTATCATTTGATACTACTCTTCTATATCTTAAATGGACAAATGGATTGAGATTTTTAAGGATTAATAGAAGTGAATGGGTGATAAGAATGAAGATACTAATATAGATTGTAGCTTTCAAAAAGAAAATTTGTTTTGCGAACTTCTATCTTATAATTCTTTTCTATAATATTACTGTCAAATTCTTTTTTTTTCTTTTTTCCTTTTTGTCTCTTTTTTACTGACCGGTAACGGGATCGCAACCCTCGGTGTCGTGCCCATACCAGGGACCGGCAATGGGATCGCAACCCTTGGCGTTGCACCCGCACTGCGCTCAGCTAGTGAGCGGGAACCGGTCTCCACATGGGATCCGAACCCTCGGCGGGAGTGCCACCGCGCTCCCAAGCGGCGCACTCTCCAGTGCGCCACAGGGCCGGCCCTTCTGTCAAATTCTTAAAGTTGATAATAGCAACTAAAATTTGGGTGTCAGACTCTGTGCTAAGTACTTTACATGCATTTTTTTCATTTAATCATCAGAACTTCTTTCTGAAGTGGTTATGCTTATTATCCACATATTATAGATAAGGAAATTGAGACACATTTAAGTAACTTGGTAAAGTGAGGATACAAACCCAGCTCTTTAATCCTAACTCATGTGCATAACATTATACTATAGTGACATGAATTATGTGATGTGATTTTTTTGTTTAGCAGAACTGTCTCATAATTAGTCTGCATTGATGTTAAAGGATTTCTCAACAAATAAAGCCAAAAGTTAAAAAAAATTTTCAAGCAGAATAAGATACAGATTATTGTATTATTCAGCATTCTTTTCTTTTTTAAATCTTTGGCTTTATTTTTGGGGAAACCTTTTAAAGTGAGTAAGGTCAATGTGGACTTTAAGTTGTTAATGCTAACTTCATTGATTTCAACAAATTTTAAAAGTTGTCATATGCATATATGCAAATGAATAAAAGGCCTAGAAATAATTGATATCTTTTTATGATACAGTGAGTAAGTTTCATCTGATCTCGTGAATGTTACGCATGTCCTAGTTTGGTTTATAGACAAAATGGAAGTAGCTTTAAGTCTTACCAACTGTGGGTCCCTTTGGCACACACATAATTAGAAGAGACCATGAGATTACTATTGAAAAGTCAGTGTGTGTTTTATCCTTTATTTGAATTCCTGTGCAGACAAGTCTGGAATGCTCTCATTTTCTGTTCATTTTGCCATCTGCTTTTTAGGGCATTCGGTTGCCTTTGTTTCTGCATCTGTTTACCTTGGAATCTGCCTATTATCTATCTCTGGTTGCTTTTTACTTGATTTCCTGTCTCTTTCCAGTGACTCTTACTCACGTGCTTTCTTCCTTCACCTCTGTGTTGCTCTTTTTTTCCTTCTTGTTGCTATTTTATTCATATTTTGCTCTTTGATTTAATTACTGGGCTCAACTACATTTTAGTGACTTCTCTTCTACTTTCTTATTCCATTGTCCTTCATACTTCCTGCTGCTCCTTCATTTCCTTTGTAGTATTGTCAACCTGGTTAATGGGTCAGCAAGTCCACTCATCAATAAATAAAGTGTTATTGTAGCATGGCTGTGCCTGTTCATTATGCAGTGTCTGCATAAGTGTTCATTATAGCTGCTTTCATGCTTTTTATGCTATAGTGATAGAGTTGAGAAGTAGTAACAGAAACTGTATGGCTTGCAAAGCCAATAATTTTTACTATCTGCCCTTTTACAGCAAAGTTTGCCAACCGTTGGCCTAAGTCATTTTTCCTGCTTCATTTGGGGCTATTAGGGCTGATCAAAGTACATGCTATGCTGGCTTTGGTGAAATAACACAGAAGATGCTTTGTCCCTAAACTTATTGCTCTAAACTCATGTTTTGACTGTAATACTGTGTAATCTCATGCAATTTCTTATTTGTGACCATTCTAATTGGATTTAGTTCAAGGAATTGGTTTGCTTACCATGCCCTTTGTCACACAGTTAGTGAAAAATCATATAATGAGAAAATTGGATCAGCCAGCCACCAAAAAACAAATTGTTTAATGGAAATGATCTCCATCGTCAACTACCTGCTCTTTCCTCCATCTACCAGTTTATCTTCCTTCTTGCCATCATTATTCTCTTTTCTCTGGTTTTAGTAGAGAGGATGTTTAAGCCAAGCAATAATGCCCTTGACCCTGTCCCTTCCACCACCTTGCTCTTTTGTACCACCTCTCTGTTTCTGGACTCTTCAACCTCTCCCTTTCTACTTACTCCTTTCCGTTAGGCTAAAAATCTGCTCAAGTCCCTCCCTCTCATCCTAAAAAGGATCCCTTTTGAGTTCTTTAAGCTACTATCCTGTCTGAGGGTACCAGTAACTTGTAATTGCCATGTCCTTTGGACCCTTTTTCAGTCTTTACTGCTGCATCTGACACTGTTGATTTCACCCTCCTTAAAGATCTGTTCATCTGTATTTCTTGTCTTTATTGATCATTCCTTCCCTGCCTCATTCCTGGGCTGCTTTTCCTTCACACTGCCCTTAAATGTGTTTGTGCTCCCAGTGTTTCTTTGCCTACTGCTCTTACCACATGCCTGTATGTGTGTGTGTGTGTGTGTGTGTGTATGTATGTGTATATATGTGTATACACACACACACACACACACACAGAGCCATTCAGCAGATACTTAGCTTTGGGATGTGTTCATTGTTATGCTTGTTGCTACGGACAGTACAAAGAAATACAAGAATCTATTTTGGGTCCCTTTTGAGAACCTAGTGAAACTGTATACCCTCACCCTATAAAACACACACACAGACTTTTGCATTTAATTTTATGGTATTCACAGTTGCCCCAGGGAATTCATGTACCCCATGTTAAGAAGCTCTGCTCTGGGCATTTTCAGAGTTGGAGCTACCAAAGCATGTAAAAGAATTACTATTCATCAGACTCCATTGAGACTATGCAAGGCAAGAGAAAAAAATGGGCCACCTCACTAGTAATCAAAGAAATGTAGTTTCAAAGCAGTGAAATATGATTTTTCATCCATCAACTTGCTGAATGGTAAAAGTGAGAAAGAGTAATACTATCTGGTGATAGCAAAGGAATTGAAAAGCAGGCACTTACTCTCTGCAAGTAGTATAGTTTAAGTAAAAACAAGTACCATTCCTGAACTCTTCAGGAGGTATGTAACTCAACTCAGTTGAGGACAATTTCAGTAAGTTAATTTACTTGGCAGTATTGTGTAGTGGTAGCATACCAGTTACTATCTGGTTTTAGTTTTATTTTTTCTCTTGCTTTGCCCAGACTCGGTGGAGTCTTATGAATAGCAGATATATTAAAACTAGTAATATAGCAGGGCAATGAAGGAATGTAGATAAATCTTCTCGGTTTTAATTTTTATTCCATCTAACTGCAAATAGAAATTGCTTTTTTACCTGGATCAATCCTGGCAAATAGTATTAAGTGAGCATATACACTTGAACAGTTATTCTTTTGTATTATATTAGAAAAGAACTATCTGAATCTGTATATATTTGCCAGGAAACAAATATTTTTGTACAGCTGTAAGCATTAGAATTCATTTCATTTT
Source organism: Galeopterus variegatus (assembly GCF_000696425.1). NCBI lineage: Eukaryota > Metazoa > Chordata > Mammalia > Dermoptera > Cynocephalidae > Galeopterus > Galeopterus variegatus. Next base: position 466,786 of record NW_007726934.1, read on the forward strand.
ACTAAGTTTTCTTAACCTCTTTCTGAACACTTTTGCCATAGGTTTGAGAGTAAATTGTTGTAAAAAGACTATTGTACTTGGCTAATAGTATTGGTATTTCAGTTCCCAAATTCTGTTTTTTGATTCCCGAACATTTCTGAATTTACTTTTTTTGTCCTAGCTTTTCCATAGAGTCAGTTTTTCCCCTTTTTCTCTCTTTAACTTTTGAGCTGAAAATAGTACTTTTTATTGAAAAAAAAAAAGTGCTCAAATAATATTAGACTAATTTTATACTTTCAGAAGGCACAGAATTCTTTCAGCCAGCTTCTCCTCTTCCCTCAAAATGGGATCCTGAACCAGGAACCTAATGGAGAACCTGAAAAGAGAATGGTTTACCTCCTGATACTCTCTTTTGATCTTTTTTGGCAATAGTGTGGGAATTAGAAATCTAGTATTCTTTGGCATTTATTATCTCGTTTTTTAAATCCAGCAAACCTCATGAAATGGGTTACCGCATTTTTTCTTGTTCTTGTTAGTTTTACACCAGTCAGGCTTTGCTGTAGAATTTGTTGTGTATTTGATTCTCTGGAGCCTGGACTCTTTTCAAAGGAAGCTGGTTTGTGAGTTTAAATTTTTCTTTTCTTTTCTTTTCTTTTTTTTTTGTTGAATTGATTTGGAAGTCAAATACAGCAGCATTTTAAATGATAGCATTTCTAAACGATTTCAGCTCAAATTTTAATTTAGCTAATTTAGGTTTTAAGAAAATTGCTTTAAAATTGTGAAATTACTAATTGCAGTGTCTTTTATGTTATGTAGTGGGCTTAGTGAAACTAAGATATTTTATTTTAAAAATGTTTTCTCTTAAATTTTAATTGAAGAATCCAATTTGCACATCTCACAAACAGAAAGTTGTTAGTAGGGAAAAGAGCTGCTGCTTTTTATTATTTAAGCAGGGTATCTTTTTCTCATATTTTTTCTAGTTTTATCTCACTATCATAGTACTATAAAATTTAATAATTCATTCTATATAGGAAGAAAATTAGTTTTCTTTATTATTTATGCATTCTGGTGCAAATTGGCGCTGCCTAAATAGAGATTAGGATCACTATTTTTATATATAATTATCACTCAGATACATATTTACTGTGACTATTGTTCCTTGAAAGTTGTCAAAATGAGTGCCAACTCAAGTAAAGTTAGACAAAAGCACGTTTGTATTTTCCACTTTAAACTTTCTTCCTACTGATACACATATCACATGCCAGTCTTTTGAATCTCATGCTTCTGATAAAGTTAAAGCAAGACAACATTAGAATACTGGCTAATCTGAACTTTTCTGGAAAATGTAAACTCTTAGGACACGTAGTTTTGCAAAGAAATAAAGATCTGGTTTATTGTAATACTGATTTTTTTTTCCCATTGCTGAGTCACAAGGCAGCATTGTAGAAATAAAAGATTTTAAGTCTTGAACTACCTCCAGCTTTTGAATTGCTTTTCAGTAAAGTAAATTTTCTTTTATTTGGAAACACTATCACCTGCTTGTCATTACCTGGACTGTTGAGAGCAATATTGGTTTTTTTGGTTTTTTTTTCCTAAACTTTGTTGAGACATAATTTACATACATTCCAATTAATTTAAATTGTTTAATTCCTTTTTTTAATTAGTATATTCACAGTATTGTGCAGCCGTCATCATTGCAATCAACTTTAGAACATTTTTATCACCCTCAAAACCTTGTACCATTTAGCAGTCACTCCCCACTTGCCTAGTAGCCCTAGACGACTACTGATCTTTCTGTCTCTGTAGATTTGCCTATTGAAGATATTGCATATTAATGAAATCATATAATATATGGCTTTTTGTTTGTTTCACTTAGTGTAATGTTTTCAAGGTTCATTCAAGTTGTAGCGTTTATCAGTACTTCTTTCCTTTTTATTGCCAAATATTATTCCATTGTGTGGTGGGTATACTACATTTTATTTATCCATTCATCAGTGATGGACATTTCAGTTGGTTTCACTTTTTAATTGTTAGGAATAGTACTGCTATGAATGTCATTGTTCAAGATTTTGTGTGGATGTGTTTTCACTTCTCATGGGTGTATATATATATACCTACAGGGGAATTGTTAGGTCATATGGTAACTATGTTTAACCTTTTGAGGAACTGCTGTGCTGTTTCCAAAGTAGCTGTATCATTTTACAATCCAACCAGCAGTATATGAGGGTTCGAATTTTCTCACATCCTTACCAGCACTTGTTATTGTCTCCTTGATTATAGCCATCCTAGTGGGTGGGTATAAAGTAGTATCTCATTGGGTTTTTTTTCTCCTATTAAAATTTTTGCTTAAAAAATTACATATGCACACATGGTAAAAAGTTCAAAAAAGTACATAACAAAAGATATAACAGTGAAAATAGAAAATAAGCCTTTTCCCTGTTGTCTTCCACCAAGACAGATATTGGATTTCTTTTCAGAGGTATTCTGTGTGTGTGCACAAAATATTTGCATATATTTTAAAACAAATACAAAACAGTATCACATAACTATACGTCCTCTACACCTTCCTTTTTTTCTTGTTTTAATAAAATGTTATTTGTAATTGACAAACCACAATTATATATGTTTATGAGGTACAATGTGATCTTTTGATATATATACATACAATGTGGAATGATTAAATCAAGCTAACTAATATTTCCATCACCTCACTTCTCATTTTTGGGGGTGAGACTTTTGAAATTTAGTCTCTTAGCTATTTTGAAATATATAATTAATTATTATTATAGTCACCCTGTTGTGCAGTAGCTCTCAAAACTTATTCCTTCTGTCTAACTGGAACTTTGTACCATTTTACCAACAGTCCTTCCCACCCCCTCACCAACCACCCACCATCCTACACTACTTCTATGAGATCGACATTTTTAGATTCCTCATATAAGCGATATCATGTGGGTTTTGTCTTTCTGTGCTTTATTTCACTTAGCATAATGTCCTCCAAGTTCATCCACGTAGTCATGATCATTGTGGTTTTGATTTGCATTTCCTTAATGACTAATGATGCACATTTTTTCATGTGCTTATTGGACATTTGTATGTCTTCCTTGGAGAAATATCTCTTTTTTTTTTGGACCGGTAAGGAGATCACAACCCTTGGCACGGTATTGTCTGCACCACGCTCAACCAGTGAGCGCACCAGCCATCCCTATATAGGATCCAAACCCGCGGCCTCGGTGCTACCAGCGCCACACTCTTCGAGTGAGCCATGGGGTCGGCCCGGAGAAATATCTCTTTAGATCCGTTGCCTATTTTTAAAATTCAGTTGTCTTTTTATTACTGAATTATAAGAATTCTCAGAAGTATGGTTTGCAAATATTTTCTCCCATTCTGTGGGTTGTCTTTTCACTTTTTTTGGTGGTGTCCTTTGAAGCATAAAAGTTTTTAATTTGAATGAAGTTCCATTTATTTGTTTTTTGTGCTTTTGGTGTCATATCTAAGAAAGTATTGCCTCATCCAAGATCATGAAGGCTTATTTCTGTGCTTTCTTCTGAGATTTTTTAGCTTCTAAATTTAGGTATATGATTCTTTTTGAGTTAATTTTTGTTTTAAGAGTGAGGTAGGGGTCCAGCTTCATTGTTTCGCATGAGAATATCTAGTTGTCCAAGCACCAATTGTTGAAAAGACTATTGGTTTCCCTTTGAACGTCTTGGCACCTTTATTGAAGGGGTCGGCCCGTGGTTCACTTGGGAGAGTGTGATCTGATAACACCAAGGCCACAGGTTCAGATCCCTGTATAGGGATGGCCGGTTAGCTCACTTGGGATAACATGGTGCTGACAACACCAAGTCAAGGGTTAAGATCCCCTTACCAGTCATCTTTTAAAAATAAGTAAATAAATAAATAAATGATAAAGATTGATGGACTCTCAGTTCTATTCAGTATATCTATATATCTGTCCTTCTGCCAGCACCACGCTGTTTTGATTACTGTTCTTTTTGTAGTAAATTTTGCATAATTTTTTTTATGTTTATTTATTTTTGTGGCTAGCCACTATGGGGATCTGAACGTGTGATCTGGGTGTTATAAGGCTGTGCATGTAGTAAATTTTGAATTCAAGAAGTGTTGGTCCTTAAAGTATGTTCTTTTTCAAGATTCTTTAGACTATTCAGGGTCCATTGCATTTCTGCTTGAATTTTAGGGCCATTTTGTTGATTTTTGCAAAATGTCAGCTAGGATTTTGATAGGGATTGCATTGAATCTGTAGATCTATTTGGGGAGTACTGCCATCTTAATAATAAGTCTTCCATTCCAAGAACATGAAACAGAAACATCTTTCCATTTATTTAGGTCATCTTCAGTTTCTTTCAAAAATTTTTTGTAGTGTTTGGGATACAAGTTTTACACTTCTCTTGTTAGCTTTATTACTAAGTGTTTTTATTCTTTTGGATGCTATTGTAAATGAATTTTTTTTCTCAATTTTATTTTTAGATTGGAGGAATGTTGTTTTGATATCTTTTTATCCAACTAATATATAAAGTTTTCTTTTCACTCTTGAGAAGGATAGACACTAATCTTTTTTTTTTTTATTTTTTTATTTTTTTTTTATTTTTTATTTTGTCAATATACAATGTATATGATTATTATGGCCCACCACCGACACTTCCCGCCCTCCTCCCTCTCTAGACACTAATCTTTGAGCATTTTAAAGTGAGGACATACTTTGAAATAGTCTGTCCTGCCACCCCTTGCTGATTTATTAGTTTTTCACTGAGATCTAGAGCCATTTATACGTGTCTGCTTTGTAAGATTCTTTCTCTTTTACATCCAAAAGAACTTGTAATTGTTACATTTGGAGGTCAAATTTTCATTGTGTTTCTTCGTAGTTTAAAAGTAATAATATAAATAATATAAATAATTAAAAAGTTTCATAACTTTTTTGGGAGATAAAAGCAAAAAACTTTCTTCTTTTGAAGCAAATGATAAAGTAGAATGGTTAGTCATTCTACAAGACTAGATACATAAAATACGTTATAGGTTGAATTGTAGAGGCTAAGCTTACCTGAATTAATTTTAATTTTATTTATTTTAGCCCATGATAGTGCACTTCAAAAAGATTCACATCTTTCTCATCCATTGTTTTACTTTAAGTACTTGAAATAATACAGATGCAGGGGTTCTTTTGGCTAAGTTAGGGAAGAAAGTTGTTTTTTTCTTCCTTTTGCCTTGTTCTATAAACTTTTCCTTAGTAATGTCATATCCACATTCTTTTTTTGCTCTGTGTTCCATCTGATGGTTTGTATCCAGACATTGTTGTGATCTACTAATGAACTTTTCTTCCAGATTTCTTACTTCCAGTCAATCTTGAACATTGGCATAAAGAAATATATATATATATATATATATATTTCTTTATGCCAATGTTCAAGATTGACTGGAAGTAAGAAATCTGGAAGAAAAGTTCATTAGTAGATCACAACAATGTCTGGATACAAACCATCAGATGGAACACAGAGCAAAAAAAGAATGTGGATATGACATTACTAAGGAAAAGTTTATAGAACAAGGCAAAAGGAAGAAAAAAACAACTTTCTTCCCTAACTTAGCCAAAAGAACCCCTGCATCTGTATTATTTCAAGTACTTAAAGTAAAACAATGGATGAGAAAGATGTGAATCTTTTTGAAGTGCACTATCATGGGCTAAAATAAATAAAATTAAAATTAATTCAGGTAAGCTTAGCCTCTACAATTCAACCTATAACGTATTTTATGTATCTAGTCTTGTAGAATGACTAACCATTCTACTTTATCATTTGCTTCAAAAGAAGAAAGTTTTTTGCTTTTATCTCCCAAAAAAGTTATGAAACTTTTTAATTATTTATATTATTTATATTATTACTTTTAAACTACGAAGAAACACAATGAAA
>NW_007726934.1:473631-511444 GCF_000696425.1 Galeopterus variegatus
CTCAGCCAGTGAGTGGCCGGTCTGTATGTGGGATCCGAACCCTCGGCGGGAGCGCCACCGCGCCTCCCAAGCGGCGCACTATAGCAGTGCGCCACCAGGCCGGCCCCTAGAATTTTTTTTTTTTTTAAAAGGCTTCTTGATTTATGTGCGTATTAAAATATTTTAGCCATTTTCAAGCATTGTGAACTAGAAGAGGGATGGAGTGACTTATTCCTCTTCTTTATCACTATGAAGGTATGAGGGTACTTCAGAAAGTTTGTGAAAAAAAAGAATTAAATGATAATATGAATATTTCCATGAACTTTTCAAAGACCCCTTGTATTTAAGACAAAGCATAGTGACAAAGACCGACTTTTAGATGTGAGGACTTTTGAGTGATGGAATGGATAATCATATTTCCAAAAAAAGGCTTTGATTACAGGGATCTCTTGAAAGAGATTATTTTCGCCAAAGGCATATAAGGAATACCACCTTAATGAGCTAAAGAATTCCTGTCAGATTTTATTTTATAAGTGTTTTGAATATTTAATCGTGTTTTTCATTTTAGTGCGATTTGGTACTGGATGCTGCACATGAAAAAAGTACAGAATCCAGTTCAGGGCCGAAACGGGAAGAAATAATGGAGAGTATTTTATTCAAGTGTTCAGACTTTGTTGTGGTACAGTTTAAAGATATGGACTCCAGTTATGCAAGAAGAGGTGGGTTTTGATTTGCTAAATATGCCACATGGTTTATTAGTTTTATTCAAGCAATCATTCTCTATAGTGGTCATACAGAGTTTTTTTTTTAAAAATATGTGCTTTCTGGAATAACCTGATTAAGACAATTTTTTAGGAAAATGTGAATTTTAATGTATTTTTGTTGGAAAATATTCAAAATTTCAGAGAAATTACTTGGGACTTTTAATAGCACAAATAATGAAAGTTTGTGTTCTATTAAAAAATAGTTCGTAAAGGATTTTCCACAGTTTCATGGTCAAAAATGCTATTGATTATACTCAACTGAAAATTTCTTGTCCTGTTTGGTATTCCTTACAGATTTATGCTTTAAACTAAATGGTTTAGTTTATAAGTGGGCCTGTATGTCTGTAAAGAAATTAAAGCATAGGGCTAAGGGACAAAGGCAGAAAGCTGTGGATGGAAAACAATTGTCTAATGAAAAAAATGATAAAGGAATAGAACCATATCTTTCTAAAAAACATTCAGAGTGTGTGTGGTTCTACGGTTTGAGAATTTAAAAGTGGTTATGAGTTATATAAAAACCTTGACTGTTTTATGTATCCATTGAGGAACGTAAGAGAATTGCTGTTATTCATTTGGAGAGAGTACTCTTCAGTGCTGGGTGTTCAGTAACATGTTGAAAGGTGCTTCTGGGCAATTTTGAATTTAGCTCTAAAAGTCTTTATTAATTTATGCTAAATTTTGTAGACAAATATGTAATTCTTTTGAAAATTGTAATTCATTATTTGATTTTCATGATTCGTTCTGTACCAAATGATGTTTTGTTGTTGGGCTGACTGTTCTACGTTGTTATTTGAACTGTGAGCATCAGGAGGTTAAAGCCTTTCTCTTAACAAGGTTCTCACCTGTTAGTTAACTTGCGTTTTCAGAGGCTGTAGCAATACTACATACTGTGTAACTGCTTTGAAATGCTGATGAAAGCACTGTGTACCATTTTTGTATCTTCTCAAATGTCTGTGTCTTTGATTCACAACTCTTTGTCTTAAGAGTCCTTCAGTGGCTTATAAGGAAACAAGTCTTTTTTTAGTTGTTACCTTTGGAGTTGATCTTATTTATGCCTTGGAGCACCAAATTATTTCTATTTATACTTATGCTATTGAAATATTTCAGTATTTTAAGTTAAGAAATTGACTTTGGTCATAGCAAAAGAAAAAATAAAATTTTAGTTGAATTTAAACAGTATTGGCCACAACAAAAAATATGTTCCCTACTATATTAAGGACCAGGACACTTAGCTAACAGCCATTTACCTACCATATGCCTTGTTTTTTGTTTTTGTAGTGAATTGGCATTTCCCAAATTTGGTAAAGTAAATATTACTTTGAGGTATTTAAGGTAGCCTATTCTTTTTAAAAATTAATGTCTTTAAATTTTTATTATTTATATCTTAATTTTTTAAGTAATTTGGCTTTATTGTAGAAAGTCAAGAAAATACAGATCAGAGTGACAGCTTTGAAAATGTTTAGAGTACTCATAAGGGGATGGATATATTTTGCTATCTATTAAAAATTTAGTTTTCTTGATGGGGACATTCAATATTGGAGTAATTTCAGTTATTTTATTTCAAGACTGTCGTGGTTTAGTGAATTATACATTTGTGTCCAGTGCATAGTAACCTGAAAATAGTATTAAATGATGTGTTCAGGATTTTAGGTCTCTTTAGCTAGGTTCTTAAGACTGTTCTGGCAGAAGTTGCCATTTGTGTAAAAGAAAAGTATTACTTTGGAGATACTGTTAGTATGGAGAAATCAGTTTTAGGGTTATTAGTTAGCAAGATTTTGTTAATGACAAAAATTAAGGCATTTAGTACTGCTTTTAGATTTATATTATTTTTTATGAGAGACTTAATCAGATTTCTAGTCTCCTGGAGTAAAGGAAGGTAGGGTTTGACCAATGCTTTTTAATACCAGGTTCATATTCAGTCACCCAGGGAGTTTTTTTAAATGTCTAGTTCTCACTTTTAGAGATTCTGGCTTAATTATAATTAGCCTGGGTGAGGCTCTGGGCATGTGATTCTGAGATGCAGTCAGGGATGTGAGCCATGGGTTTCATATGATGAGATCCTAGGAGTGGCTCTGTTCTCTTGTGTCTCAAGGATTCGTGCTTTCTTTCCTTGCCCTTCCAGTGCCCTTTCTGTCTCAGAATTGGAGATTATCTTGAATAATCTCTGCTGGTATCATTTGATACTACTCTTCTATATCTTAAATGGACAAATGGATTGAGATTTTTAAGGATTAATAGAAGTGAATGGGTGATAAGAATGAAGATACTAATATAGATTGTAGCTTTCAAAAAGAAAATTTGTTTTGCGAACTTCTATCTTATAATTCTTTTCTATAATATTACTGTCAAATTCTTTTTTTTTCTTTTTTCCTTTTTGTCTCTTTTTTACTGACCGGTAACGGGATCGCAACCCTTGGTGTCGTGCCCATACCAGGGACCGGCAATGGGATCGCAACCCTTGGCGTTGCACCCGCACTGCGCTCAGCTAGTGAGCGGGAACCGGTCTCCACATGGGATCCGAACCCTCGGCGGGAGTGCCACCGCGCTCCCAAGCGGCGCACTCTCCAGTGCGCCACAGGGCCGGCCCTTCTGTCAAATTCTTAAAGTTGATAATAGCAACTAAAATTTGGGTGTCAGACTCTGTGCTAAGTACTTTACATGCATTTTTTTCATTTAATCATCAGAACTTCTTTCTGAAGTGGTTATGCTTATTATCCACATATTATAGATAAGGAAATTGAGACACATTTAAGTAACTTGGTAAAGTGAGGATACAAACCCAGCTCTTTAATCCTAACTCATGTGCATAACATTATACTATAGTGACATGAATTATGTGATGTGATTTTTTTGTTTAGCAGAACTGTCTCATAATTAGTCTGCATTGATGTTAAAGGATTTCTCAACAAATAAAGCCAAAAGTTAAAAAAAATTTTCAAGCAGAATAAGATACAGATTATTGTATTATTCAGCATTCTTTTCTTTTTTAAATCTTTGGCTTTATTTTTGGGGAAACCTTTTAAAGTGAGTAAGGTCAATGTGGACTTTAAGTTGTTAATGCTAACTTCATTGATTTCAACAAATTTTAAAAGTTGTCATATGCATATATGCAAATGAATAAAAGGCCTAGAAATAATTGATATCTTTTTATGATACAGTGAGTAAGTTTCATCTGATCTCGTGAATGTTACGCATGTCCTAGTTTGGTTTATAGACAAAATGGAAGTAGCTTTAAGTCTTACCAACTGTGGGTCCCTTTGGCACACACATAATTAGAAGAGACCATGAGATTACTATTGAAAAGTCAGTGTGTGTTTTATCCTTTATTTGAATTCCTGTGCAGACAAGTCTGGAATGCTCTCATTTTCTGTTCATTTTGCCATCTGCTTTTTAGGGCATTCGGTTGCCTTTGTTTCTGCATCTGTTTACCTTGGAATCTGCCTATTATCTATCTCTGGTTGCTTTTTACTTGATTTCCTGTCTCTTTCCAGTGACTCTTACTCACGTGCTTTCTTCCTTCACCTCTGTGTTGCTCTTTTTTTCCTTCTTGTTGCTATTTTATTCATATTTTGCTCTTTGATTTAATTACTGGGCTCAACTACATTTTAGTGACTTCTCTTCTACTTTCTTATTCCATTGTCCTTCATACTTCCTGCTGCTCCTTCATTTCCTTTGTAGTATTGTCAACCTGGTTAATGGGTCAGCAAGTCCACTCATCAATAAATAAAGTGTTATTGTAGCATGGCTGTGCCTGTTCATTATGCAGTGTCTGCATAAGTGTTCATTATAGCTGCTTTCATGCTTTTTATGCTATAGTGATAGAGTTGAGAAGTAGTAACAGAAACTGTATGGCTTGCAAAGCCAATAATTTTTACTATCTGCCCTTTTACAGCAAAGTTTGCCAACCGTTGGCCTAAGTCATTTTTCCTGCTTCATTTGGGGCTATTAGGGCTGATCAAAGTACATGCTATGCTGGCTTTGGTGAAATAACACAGAAGATGCTTTGTCCCTAAACTTATTGCTCTAAACTCATGTTTTGACTGTAATACTGTGTAATCTCATGCAATTTCTTATTTGTGACCATTCTAATTGGATTTAGTTCAAGGAATTGGTTTGCTTACCATGCCCTTTGTCACACAGTTAGTGAAAAATCATATAATGAGAAAATTGGATCAGCCAGCCACCAAAAAACAAATTGTTTAATGGAAATGATCTCCATCGTCAACTACCTGCTCTTTCCTCCATCTACCAGTTTATCTTCCTTCTTGCCATCATTATTCTCTTTTCTCTGGTTTTAGTAGAGAGGATGTTTAAGCCAAGCAATAATGCCCTTGACCCTGTCCCTTCCACCACCTTGCTCTTTTGTACCACCTCTCTGTTTCTGGACTCTTCAACCTCTCCCTTTCTACTTACTCCTTTCCGTTAGGCTAAAAATCTGCTCAAGTCCCTCCCTCTCATCCTAAAAAGGATCCCTTTTGAGTTCTTTAAGCTACTATCCTGTCTGAGGGTACCAGTAACTTGTAATTGCCATGTCCTTTGGACCCTTTTTCAGTCTTTACTGCTGCATCTGACACTGTTGATTTCACCCTCCTTAAAGATCTGTTCATCTGTATTTCTTGTCTTTATTGATCATTCCTTCCCTGCCTCATTCCTGGGCTGCTTTTCCTTCACACTGCCCTTAAATGTGTTTGTGCTCCCAGTGTTTCTTTGCCTACTGCTCTTACCACATGCCTGTATGTGTGTGTGTGTGTGTGTGTGTGTGTGTGTGTATGTATGTGTATATATGTGTATACACACACACACACACACACACAGAGCCATTCAGCAGATACTTAGCTTTGGGATGTGTTCATTGTTATGCTTGTTGCTACGGACAGTACAAAGAAATACAAGAATCTATTTTGGGTCCCTTTTGAGAACCTAGTGAAACTGTATACCCTCACCCTATAAAACACACACACAGACTTTTGCATTTAATTTTATGGTATTCACAGTTGCCCCAGGGAATTCATGTACCCCATGTTAAGAAGCTCTGCTCTGGGCATTTTCAGAGTTGGAGCTACCAAAGCATGTAAAAGAATTACTATTCATCAGACTCCATTGAGACTATGCAAGGCAAGAGAAAAAAATGGGCCACCTCACTAGTAATCAAAGAAATGTAGTTTCAAAGCAGTGAAATATGATTTTTCATCCATCAACTTGCTGAATGGTAAAAGTGAGAAAGAGTAATACTATCTGGTGATAGCAAAGGAATTGAAAAGCAGGCACTTACTCTCTGCAAGTAGTATAGTTTAAGTAAAAACAAGTACCATTCCTGAACTCTTCAGGAGGTATGTAACTCAACTCAGTTGAGGACAATTTCAGTAAGTTAATTTACTTGGCAGTATTGTGTAGTGGTAGCATACCAGTTACTATCTGGTTTTAGTTTTATTTTTTCTCTTGCTTTGCCCAGACTCGGTGGAGTCTTATGAATAGCAGATATATTAAAACTAGTAATATAGCAGGGCAATGAAGGAATGTAGATAAATCTTCTCGGTTTTAATTTTTATTCCATCTAACTGCAAATAGAAATTGCTTTTTTACCTGGATCAATCCTGGCAAATAGTATTAAGTGAGCATATACACTTGAACAGTTATTCTTTTGTATTATATTAGAAAAGAACTATCTGAATCTGTATATATTTGCCAGGAAACAAATATTTTTGTACAGCTGTAAGCATTAGAATTCATTTCATTTTACTAAGTTTTCTTAACCTCTTTCTGAACACTTTTGCCATAGGTTTGAGAGTAAATTGTTGTAAAAAGACTATTGTACTTGGCTAATAGTATTGGTATTTCAGTTCCCAAATTCTGTTTTTTGATTCCCGAACATTTCTGAATTTACTTTTTTTGTCCTAGCTTTTCCATAGAGTCAGTTTTTCCCCTTTTTCTCTCTTTAACTTTTGAGCTGAAAATAGTACTTTTTATTGAAAAAAAAAAAGTGCTCAAATAATATTAGACTAATTTTATACTTTCAGAAGGCACAGAATTCTTTCAGCCAGCTTCTCCTCTTCCCTCAAAATGGGATCCTGAACCAGGAACCTAATGGAGAACCTGAAAAGAGAATGGTTTACCTCCTGATACTCTCTTTTGATCTTTTTTGGCAATAGTGTGGGAATTAGAAATCTAGTATTCTTTGGCATTTATTATCTCGTTTTTTAAATCCAGCAAACCTCATGAAATGGGTTACCGCATTTTTTCTTGTTCTTGTTAGTTTTACACCAGTCAGGCTTTGCTGTAGAATTTGTTGTGTATTTGATTCTCTGGAGCCTGGACTCTTTTCAAAGGAAGCTGGTTTGTGAGTTTAAATTTTTCTTTTCTTTTCTTTTCTTTTTTTTTTGTTGAATTGATTTGGAAGTCAAATACAGCAGCATTTTAAATGATAGCATTTCTAAACGATTTCAGCTCAAATTTTAATTTAGCTAATTTAGGTTTTAAGAAAATTGCTTTAAAATTGTGAAATTACTAATTGCAGTGTCTTTTATGTTATGTAGTGGGCTTAGTGAAACTAAGATATTTTATTTTAAAAATGTTTTCTCTTAAATTTTAATTGAAGAATCCAATTTGCACATCTCACAAACAGAAAGTTGTTAGTAGGGAAAAGAGCTGCTGCTTTTTATTATTTAAGCAGGGTATCTTTTTCTCATATTTTTTCTAGTTTTATCTCACTATCATAGTACTATAAAATTTAATAATTCATTCTATATAGGAAGAAAATTAGTTTTCTTTATTATTTATGCATTCTGGTGCAAATTGGCGCTGCCTAAATAGAGATTAGGATCACTATTTTTATATATAATTATCACTCAGATACATATTTACTGTGACTATTGTTCCTTGAAAGTTGTCAAAATGAGTGCCAACTCAAGTAAAGTTAGACAAAAGCACGTTTGTATTTTCCACTTTAAACTTTCTTCCTACTGATACACATATCACATGCCAGTCTTTTGAATCTCATGCTTCTGATAAAGTTAAAGCAAGACAACATTAGAATACTGGCTAATCTGAACTTTTCTGGAAAATGTAAACTCTTAGGACACGTAGTTTTGCAAAGAAATAAAGATCTGGTTTATTGTAATACTGATTTTTTTTTCCCATTGCTGAGTCACAAGGCAGCATTGTAGAAATAAAAGATTTTAAGTCTTGAACTACCTCCAGCTTTTGAATTGCTTTTCAGTAAAGTAAATTTTCTTTTATTTGGAAACACTATCACCTGCTTGTCATTACCTGGACTGTTGAGAGCAATATTGGTTTTTTTGGTTTTTTTTTCCTAAACTTTGTTGAGACATAATTTACATACATTCCAATTAATTTAAATTGTTTAATTCCTTTTTTTAATTAGTATATTCACAGTATTGTGCAGCCGTCATCATTGCAATCAACTTTAGAACATTTTTATCACCCTCAAAACCTTGTACCATTTAGCAGTCACTCCCCACTTGCCTAGTAGCCCTAGACGACTACTGATCTTTCTGTCTCTGTAGATTTGCCTATTGAAGATATTGCATATTAATGAAATCATATAATATATGGCTTTTTGTTTGTTTCACTTAGTGTAATGTTTTCAAGGTTCATTCAAGTTGTAGCGTTTATCAGTACTTCTTTCCTTTTTATTGCCAAATATTATTCCATTGTGTGGTGGGTATACTACATTTTATTTATCCATTCATCAGTGATGGACATTTCAGTTGGTTTCACTTTTTAATTGTTAGGAATAGTACTGCTATGAATGTCATTGTTCAAGATTTTGTGTGGATGTGTTTTCACTTCTCATGGGTGTATATATATATACCTACAGGGGAATTGTTAGGTCATATGGTAACTATGTTTAACCTTTTGAGGAACTGCTGTGCTGTTTCCAAAGTAGCTGTATCATTTTACAATCCAACCAGCAGTATATGAGGGTTCGAATTTTCTCACATCCTTACCAGCACTTGTTATTGTCTCCTTGATTATAGCCATCCTAGTGGGTGGGTATAAAGTAGTATCTCATTGGGTTTTTTTTCTCCTATTAAAATTTTTGCTTAAAAAATTACATATGCACACATGGTAAAAAGTTCAAAAAAGTACATAACAAAAGATATAACAGTGAAAATAGAAAATAAGCCTTTTCCCTGTTGTCTTCCACCAAGACAGATATTGGATTTCTTTTCAGAGGTATTCTGTGTGTGTGCACAAAATATTTGCATATATTTTAAAACAAATACAAAACAGTATCACATAACTATACGTCCTCTACACCTTCCTTTTTTTCTTGTTTTAATAAAATGTTATTTGTAATTGACAAACCACAATTATATATGTTTATGAGGTACAATGTGATCTTTTGATATATATACATACAATGTGGAATGATTAAATCAAGCTAACTAATATTTCCATCACCTCACTTCTCATTTTTGGGGGTGAGACTTTTGAAATTTAGTCTCTTAGCTATTTTGAAATATATAATTAATTATTATTATAGTCACCCTGTTGTGCAGTAGCTCTCAAAACTTATTCCTTCTGTCTAACTGGAACTTTGTACCATTTTACCAACAGTCCTTCCCACCCCCTCACCAACCACCCACCATCCTACACTACTTCTATGAGATCGACATTTTTAGATTCCTCATATAAGCGATATCATGTGGGTTTTGTCTTTCTGTGCTTTATTTCACTTAGCATAATGTCCTCCAAGTTCATCCACGTAGTCATGATCATTGTGGTTTTGATTTGCATTTCCTTAATGACTAATGATGCACATTTTTTCATGTGCTTATTGGACATTTGTATGTCTTCCTTGGAGAAATATCTCTTTTTTTTTTGGACCGGTAAGGAGATCACAACCCTTGGCACGGTATTGTCTGCACCACGCTCAACCAGTGAGCGCACCAGCCATCCCTATATAGGATCCAAACCCGCGGCCTCGGTGCTACCAGCGCCACACTCTTCGAGTGAGCCATGGGGTCGGCCCGGAGAAATATCTCTTTAGATCCGTTGCCTATTTTTAAAATTCAGTTGTCTTTTTATTACTGAATTATAAGAATTCTCAGAAGTATGGTTTGCAAATATTTTCTCCCATTCTGTGGGTTGTCTTTTCACTTTTTTTGGTGGTGTCCTTTGAAGCATAAAAGTTTTTAATTTGAATGAAGTTCCATTTATTTGTTTTTTGTGCTTTTGGTGTCATATCTAAGAAAGTATTGCCTCATCCAAGATCATGAAGGCTTATTTCTGTGCTTTCTTCTGAGATTTTTTAGCTTCTAAATTTAGGTATATGATTCTTTTTGAGTTAATTTTTGTTTTAAGAGTGAGGTAGGGGTCCAGCTTCATTGTTTCGCATGAGAATATCTAGTTGTCCAAGCACCAATTGTTGAAAAGACTATTGGTTTCCCTTTGAACGTCTTGGCACCTTTATTGAAGGGGTCGGCCCGTGGTTCACTTGGGAGAGTGTGATCTGATAACACCAAGGCCACAGGTTCAGATCCCTGTATAGGGATGGCCGGTTAGCTCACTTGGGATAACATGGTGCTGACAACACCAAGTCAAGGGTTAAGATCCCCTTACCAGTCATCTTTTAAAAAAAAAATAAAAAAATAAAAAAAAAAAAGATTAGTGTCTATCCTTCTCAAGAGTGAAAAGAAAACTTTATATATTAGTTGGATAAAAAGATATCAAAACAACATTCCTCCAATCTAAAAATAAAATTGAGAAAAAAAATTCATTTACAATAACTTCTCTTGTTAGCTTTATTACTAAGTGTTTTTATTCTTACTTCTCTTGTTAGCTTTATTACTAAGTGTTTTTATTCTTACTTCTCTTGTTAGCTTTATTACTAAGTGTTTTTATTCTTACTTCTCTTGTTAGCTTTATTACTAAGTGTTTTTATTCTTACTTCTCTTGTTAGCTTTATTACTAAGTGTTTTTATTCTTACTTCTCTTGTTAGCTTTATTACTAAGTGTTTTTATTCTTACTTCTCTTGTTAGCTTTATTACTAAGTGTTTTTATTCTTACTTCTCTTGTTAGCTTTATTACTAAGTGTTTTTATTCTTACTTCTCTTGTTAGCTTTATTACTAAGTGTTTTTATTCTTACTTCTCTTGTTAGCTTTATTACTAAGTGTTTTTATTCTTACTTCTCTTGTTAGCTTTATTACTAAGTGTTTTTATTCTTACTTCTCTTGTTAGCTTTATTACTAAGTGTTTTTATTCTTTTGGATGCTATTGTAAATGAATTTTTTTTCTCAATTTTATTTTTAGATTGGAGGAATGTTGTTTTGATATCTTTTTATCCAACTAATATATAAAGTTTTCTTTTCACTCTTGAGAAGGATAGACACTAATCTTTTTTTTTTTTATTTTTTTATTTTTTTTTTATTTTTTATTTTGTCAATATACAATGTATATGATTATTATGGCCCACCACCGACACTTCCCGCCCTCCTCCCTCTCTAGACACTAATCTTTGAGCATTTTAAAGTGAGGACATACTTTGAAATAGTCTGTCCTGCCACCCCTTGCTGATTTATTAGTTTTTCACTGAGATCTAGAGCCATTTATACGTGTCTGCTTTGTAAGATTCTTTCTCTTTTACATCCAAAAGAACTTGTAATTGTTACATTTGGAGGTCAAATTTTCATTGTGTTTCTTCGTAGTTTAAAAGTAATAATATAAATAATATAAATAATTAAAAAGTTTCATAACTTTTTTGGGAGATAAAAGCAAAAAACTTTCTTCTTTTGAAGCAAATGATAAAGTAGAATGGTTAGTCATTCTACAAGACTAGATACATAAAATACGTTATAGGTTGAATTGTAGAGGCTAAGCTTACCTGAATTAATTTTAATTTTATTTATTTTAGCCCATGATAGTGCACTTCAAAAAGATTCACATCTTTCTCATCCATTGTTTTACTTTAAGTACTTGAAATAATACAGATGCAGGGGTTCTTTTGGCTAAGTTAGGGAAGAAAGTTGTTTTTTTCTTCCTTTTGCCTTGTTCTATAAACTTTTCCTTAGTAATGTCATATCCACATTCTTTTTTTGCTCTGTGTTCCATCTGATGGTTTGTATCCAGACATTGTTGTGATCTACTAATGAACTTTTCTTCCAGATTTCTTACTTCCAGTCAATCTTGAACATTGGCATAAAGAAATATATATATATATATATATATATATTTATATATATATATAAATATATATATATATATATTTTTAATTCTTTATGCCAATGTTCAAGATTGACTGGAAGTAAGAAATCTGGAAGAAAAGTTCATTAGTAGATCACAACAATGTCTGGATACAAACCATCAGATGGAACACAGAGCAAAAAAAGAATGTGGATATGACATTACTAAGGAAAAGTTTATAGAACAAGGCAAAAGGAAGAAAAAAACAACTTTCTTCCCTAACTTAGCCAAAAGAACCCCTGCATCTGTATTATTTCAAGTACTTAAAGTAAAACAATGGATGAGAAATAAGTAGGTTAATGGAAAGTCTTAAGCATCGCTTTTATTATGTCATCCCATTCCTAGCTCAGGCTCTTCAGTGGCCATTATTGCTTAAAGAGTAAAGTTGGGTTATCATACCTTGGCATTCAGAGCCCTCCCCAGTTTTTCAACCTTCTCTCTCATTATTCTGCAATGTTAATTCACTTCTTGATCCAAGCTGGAATTTTCTGCATGTTGGGCATTCCTGTCTCGAACTTTGAGCTTGCTTCTCTTACTCCTGGACTTACTCTCCACCTAAAATTATCTACCTTACTAGAATTTTAGACACTTTTTAAGACCAACTTCAAATTGTTTTTCCTCTTTAGAGTCTTCTCTGACCTTTCCTGTTTGCTGTGGTTTGTTTTTATTGCCCATACCAATGGCTATTAAACTTTACATTTTATTTTTATCAGGTAATAGTTCAGTTTTTTCTCCTAATGAAATCCCATGCTGAATCCTAGTTAAAACAGGATATTGGTGTGGGAGGGGAGTGGGGGTGTCCTAGAATCTACCTATTTAGTTTTCCCCGTCTCTGCTGGTGTCCCCTGAAGAAATCATAGGGTTCTATGAAGCACAGTTGAAGAACCAGTAGTCTCCCTCATGTACTGAACCACTCAGCTTGACTAAGCAGTGTGTGGTATCTTTTTGTCAGTATATTTTGTTTTTTCCAATGCATTATAATTTTCTGGAGTTTAGAAATCGTGTCTACAGAACTAAGGATATATCCCCCCATGGTTCACAGGTAGTAGGTACTCACTCGACATATTCCTTCAACTGATTTTTTTAAAGAGTATATTTCTACACTCACTAGACCCAAACCAGGGAAAAACTGGTTATTTATTTTTCTTACATAGACATATTACCATAGACAATGATTAGAATTGTAATTACCATAGACAATGATTAGAATTGTAATTACCATTTAATTCTGGGGATCTCAAGAAAGCAGTTATTTCTAGCCAAATCTAAAAATGGCTTTCCTATAGCATGACATATTTAAAGCATGTTTTTCAGACAGAAGATTCCTTCTAGCATTTTAGTGCCCTTTTAAAACATGAAAAACAAAATCCCAAGCGTTAGCTGAAAATACGGTCCACATGATTCTTACACAAGTCAGAAGCACAGGTAAAGGAGTGAAGTATTAAAGCATGCATACAAGCTGTTTGAAGGCCTTTAATTTGCTCTAGCTCTTTTTTTTTGGCGGCTGGCTGGAACGGAACTGAACCGTAGATCTTGGTGTTTGCTCTAGCTCTTGTGTGTGTTAGACACGTACACATATTTGAATTTATACTTGTATCTAGGTACTTAATGTATTCATTGGAAAGAATGGTATGAAATCAACTTCACTATGGGTTCAGTTTGAAGTTTAAAAGATACTTTACCCTTAGAGATTCATGTACGGCATTTTATTTTTCCACTCATCAGGGTAAAAACAACCCGTTTTCTATCTGTGTGTCACAAAACTAATTTGCCAGGTTCAAGTGCCCTAGAATCAAAGATATGATTAGGTGGTTGGTCTTGGTTTGGAAAAATGACATCTTATTCTATTAAGATAAGCAATTAAAAAATTTATTTTTAATTTGTTTAAAACTTGGGAATTCAGATGGTTGACTTTTTGTTCTTAGTTGTGTTGTAGTGTCTGTCCTGTTTTACAGAATGTTGTTAGGTGTCACCTCACTTTTTTCGTCAGTGTGTTCTCCTTTCCAGTAATGTCTCCATCTACTGGAAAGTCACAGTTTTGCCATTAAGGGCTTTTATTTATTTACATAAATGTCTTCTAAAGACATGTGTTTGGTTGAGAATTTCGGCTTGTAGGACGAGAAGAGATTACAGCAGGAAAGGCTCTGTTGCCTGTTTTTTTGAGGTACATGGGCAACAGAGATAGATCCTGATTTTCTGTCTCAACCCCACCATGTGTAAAGTCAGGATGACCTATGGTTTGTTTTGATACTTTAGCTTTTCCTGATTCATTTTCTCCTGAAAAGTTTTCAGTTGAAGGAAAAACTTTGGGACCGACTTTTATGGACCTAACCTCAAAGACTTGAATTTTGTTTTTATGTAATTGTCATCTCTATAGTGTATCAAATAAACCACTTTTGACATTTTAAACATTAAATAGTTCTGCTGGATAGGTTCAGAGTTACAATTAATGAGAAAGTAGTTGTCATTTAAAATGGATAGTATTCACTCCTGCATTTTTAAATAAGCAAGTGCTATTATCTGGTGGATTTTATAATGTAACTTTAACTTTTTTGTATTTAAAACAGAAGGGTTTATACCTTTGAAATGCATTCAAATTTCCCATAGTTTTGTGGCTAGGCTGTGATACCTTCAAATGTTAGTTTGCAAATAGCAGATGTGGAAAAAAATTTATTTACAGATTGGTCATTGGAACAGAACACTGTTCTTATGGAAATGTAGCCTCCAAAATTCTGTTACTTTAGTCCATTTTATCTCCATTCTGTTGTAGCAGCCTGCTTTCATGACTTTGTCATTACTTGTAACTGCTTCTCATCCAGAATGCTGTCCAAGATCTACTCTGACCACAGCCATCTTAACCTTTACCCTTCTACTCCTTTCTTCTTGCCCCTTACGTGGCTCTCTGTCCATCCCCCCTTCCATTTTTTGAAATGGAAGAATGGGGTCATTTGTGTGACCCTCCCCTGGGCTTCTATTTTTTAACTCTCCTCTGTCTATTCCTGTAGCCAGCCTGCTGGATGTGGCTGGGGAAAGTCGATTGGGGTGCTGGTTAGTTACAAATGTAGAGTTTCTAGCTCTTGCTGGAGCTTTCAGAGTACCCAGCATACCTTTTTTTTTTTTTTTTTTAACCTGTTTTTGCAACCTTAATGACCACCCCCTCCAATCCCTTACTTCTTGTACCTCATTTCTTCTTATTTACAGCAGAATGCTCTTTCTTTCTGCTTCTAGAACATATAGGCAGAGTCCTTAACCTGGATCCATGGATTCCCAAAGAGTTTGTGGAGAGAATTCACAGCATTAATGAACTTGTATAAAAAAAAAAAAAAAAATTATCTTTATTTTCACTAAATTTTGAGTGAAATGTAGCATTTCTTTCCATTATAAATGTAGGCAACAAACCACTAGGTTAGCAGTATCCATGATTTTAAGCACCTACAGAACTCAGTTAATTTAATTTTATTAAAAATTTCTTTTTTTTTTTTACTGAGCATTCAGTTTATTCCCAAGTTTTGCCAACACAAGAAATGTCCTTGAAGAAAAGTGCACTGAATAGATACTTTCAATTCACTTTGACACCTTTTGTGCAATTCCAGAACGTCAGCTAATTTTTAGTGCTAATTTTTAAACTTCATCCAATATTTTAAAATAACCTTTTTCCCCTTATTGGGGGAAAAAACCCAAAACAAGATAATCCAAATACAGTAAAAAGTATAGTTTAGGATCTTTGGCAGGGAAAAACTGCCAAAACATATTTACCATCAGAATACAGTAGCAGAACCACCTAAGAATCACAATAACCCAGCTGCCAAGAGCTCATGGAGTCCTTCCATCACTGGGGATGGACTGTCCCTAGCTGCAGCACAGACTGGAGCCTGGCTGGAGGCCCAGGCTGTGGGTGGGCCTTGGAGCTAAGGCTGCACACACGCCAGGCGCTCCGTGCACCTGAGATGGCAGCAGCAGCCACATGTGTGATGCCAGGTCCCAGGCATCCGCACTTCATCCGACTGGCTGCACGACACAGTGCTGGGCTCACATCCTTCCCGAACTCTGCATCTTGACCTGAGCTGAGGCTGCGAGGGCCACGCGTTCTGGCCAACACTCACGCTGGGTCTTCTCTGCTTAACAGTCACCTTCCTTCCTCCTCCTGTTGTGACAATGCAGGGCCGTCAGACCACTCCAGCCACGAAAGGACTAAAGTTTTACACGACAGGCTTCAGGCTGTCGGCAAACACACACTGCCACACTAGAGCACTGTCAGGTGTCAGACTACTAATCATTCAGACGTTCACAGATCAGAACGCTGAGCGTAGACATAGCCTCGCTTCTCTCTGCCACCTAATGACACAAGTGTGACACAGCAGCCACACCTGCAACGCCTCTACGGGCAACTAAAAATTTTTTAATTAAAAAAAAATTGTTTTGGTAGCTGGCCAATACAGGGATCCTAACTCAGTTAATTTTAAATCACTTGATTAGATATAGCAAATTATTATTTATGCTCCTCACCTGTTTAAAATTACAGTATTTATTGGACCTGTTGTTAGATCTTATTTAATGCCTTAATAAAGAAGCCACTGATTTTGTTTTTTTTTAGATTTTGGTAACTGCATTTCATTTTAATTGCTCTCTTTTGATTTCCTATGTATTTTATGCATTTAAATACATTCTGAATATAGATTCACAGGCTTCCCAAAAATGTTGTAAGGGAGTCCATGGATTTTTTTTTAAAAATGGTTAAGAATCCCTAATCTAGAGGTTGCTTGTGCTCCATCTCCCTGCAGTCCTCTTTTGTCGTCATCGTACACTATCACTACCCCCTACCCTGCCTGAGGGTGTGCCTTCACTTGTCCCTTAGTTTTGTTCCTATCCATACACCTTGGGCCCATATTGTGTTCCTTATCCCCAGCTTGTTTCTTTATGCTGTTCTTTAATATTATCTGTATAATATGTGCTAAAGTATATGCTCATAGTGTAAAAATTCAGTTAGAACAGATGAGTAGAAAGAGAAATAGAAAGATAATCTCACAGAAAGAAAAAATAATAATCTCTCCTCTAACCCATAGTCCCACTTCCAGTCCCATAGTACAGTACAGTTCATAGAACTTTTATGTGTATTTTTGATGCTACTCTATGTTGGAGCCCCTTTACTTCTTCCTACTTAATTTCACCTTATGTTCTTGAAGGCCCATATCAGCTGTTACTTCTAAAGCCATAGCTTTTTGTTCCACAGAACTTTGTTCTTAATTATATTTTAGCTTTCATTGCATTAGATTCTAAAAGATTTGCTTCACATCTGTAACTACCCTCCCACACCTGGGAGTTCCTGCAGGAAAAGGTGGGGATTGTGTCTCAGTCAAATGAGAATCCCCAGCTCATCTACACTCATGATCAGCGCATTGTAGGTATTCAGTACATGCTAAAAATGAATAAATGGTCTTTTAGTTACCATGTTGGTACCCACTGTAACAGAAACTGTAGTATATAGATTGGTTCATATATAACTGATGATGTATGATGAGAAAATGTTTTTAAAAGTTGTGGGGAAGAATGCCACAATAGTAGTAATTGATCCAAAGAATAAAACGGGGGGGGGGGGGGAAGGAGGGGGGTAGGAAGTGATAGGTCAGGCAAAGAGCATAAAGAAATATTATTTGTAAGAAGGAATATGCTAATAAAATTTTTTAAAAAGCCAATAAAACTGAAATGTTTTCTTATTTATCTAGAATTTCAGTGTTTGAAAAAAGGCAGATTTAATTAGGATGAAATGGGTAGCTGAGGATTTTGGTGAAAACTTTTCTGGAAGCATATTTGAGGGTTTCCTATGTTAATGATTATTATTTCATCTAGTTTTGTGTCATTTTGTAGTTTTTATAAATTTAAATTTTTGTTTATTTATAACGTATCACTAGTATTTATTTATTTGACCACTGTTCTGACCCTTTAGAAAATTCTCAAACTTGGGCCAAGCCCGTGGCACACTCGGGAGAGTGCCGCGCTGGGAGCGCAGCAGCACTCCCGCCACGGGTTTGGGTCCTATATAGGGATGACCGGTGCGCTCACAGCGCTCACTGGCTGAGTGCATTGCAGCGGTCTCAAAAAGGACAAAAAAAAAAAGAAAGAAAATTCTCAAACTTAATGATTTTCAGAGGTATGACTGAGAGGTAAAGAGGAAAGGTTGAAGAGTGGCTAGGGGATACCCAAGAGAGGTGACACATAGGTTCAAACATTTCTTTCTGACCACCACCAGGTGGCATCACTGGCCCAGAATGACTGGGTCTCTCCCCAGACTCAGAAGTGAAGGTGTTGAGAGCTTGCCTGCTGGAGGCGGGGGGGTGGCACAGAGGTAGGGTAAAGGGGACGGGAGTGGGGGTGGGGTGGGGGTAATAATCTTGCACGTTTTTTCCCTCTAGTCTAGAGGCCTTTGTAAATTGGTTGTTTATAAAGCAGGGGGTTGAAGCACATGAAGAACTAAATCTTTATCATCTGATAATTTTTATTTTTCCTTTTTTCTTTACATAGCTGTAGTTCCTTCAGACACAGGTAACACTTTTCTAACAGTCACTTTGTATTCTTGCATCTTGCTCTTGTAATGCTTTTGTTTCTCACTATAGAAGATAATGGAAAATTGGTATGCTTTGACTTATGGCATTGGTAAAATCTGTATGTAAATTCCCACACTTGCAAGTAGATTATAATAGCCAGTTGATTTTTCTGAACTTTGCAGGAATTTGGTTAAAACATTGTACCATTTAATACCAACAGTGCTTTTTAAAAATCTAAACATATAGCTGTTAATAAAATGTCTAGCATTTTATTTTACTAAAATTGTAAAACAAAATAAACTTTTCAGTAGTGGATACTGATAACAGTGTAGAATGGAGTACCCAGATCTTGTTTCTTTCTAGCTGATGATACAATGTTGGCCTGAAATATAGTACTTATGGCCAGGGTTTCTTCCAGCATCCTGACACTTCAGCCTCATTTGTGCTAACTCCACTTCTGCACATCTTTCTCTAAACCCTTTACTCATCTTTTAAAAAGGACTTACTTTGGGGGAACTTTTAAAATCAAGGGAAGTTTGGGCTGGCCCGAGGCTCACTTGGGAGAGCAGTGGTGCTGAGAACACCAAGTCAGGATTGGGATCCCCTTACCGATCATCTCTAAAAAAATTAAAAAAATCAAGGGAAGTTATTCCTTATAGGCTCACACTTTTGTATTTTCCCTTTATCCCTTTCTACCTTGAAAGAAAATCATGTTCCTAAGTTACAACATGTGAAAGGTTAAATCCTTTAAAAGGTTGGCATTTTAAACAGAAGATTTAAGATAAAAGTGTAGCACTGAAAAAAATAGGTTACTGAGTAATGGTATCTTTTACATAACCTAAATTGTGGTCACCAGAGAAAAGCCTGGTTCAGTGAAGTTTTAGATGCTTGCTTTTCCATGCCAGCTTCCATTGTGGGGTCCTTTTTGATTTTTTTTGGGGGGGGGGTAGAAGAATACCATAAATTCATATTTAAGCTATTTTTTTTTTTTTGTCTTTTGTCTTTTTCCGTGTCCGGCAACGGATCGCAACCCTCAGTGTTGCCCCCGTACCGGACCGGGGACCGGCAACGGGATCGCAACACTCGGCGTTGCTCCCGCGCCTCGCTCAGCCAGTGAGCGGGAACCGGTCTGTATGTGGGATCTGAACCCTCGGGCGGGAGCGCCTCCGCGCTTCTCAAGCGGCGCACTTATCCAGTGTGCCACCGGGCCGGCCCCATATTTAAGCTATTTTGTGTGCATGTGCATTTGGATCTTTTGATTTGAGGACAACTTGACTTAGGCCCATCTTTTCTAAATACTGTCATATACATGCATACACACACACACACCACCCCCTGCAATGAGAAAAAGTCCACTTATATGGTTCTATAAAAATCTCTAGCTGCTTTGAGCTTTAATTTCTTGAATAAAAAGAAAGAAATTTAATGATGTATTTCTATCCAAATAATAGCTTTATTCACTTAAATGTATGCTTTTCAAAAACTAGTATGATTAAAACATTTACGGGATCTTATAAATTAATAATCCTATTATTTCTTGTAGAAGATAAAATGACGGGTTTGGAATTTTCCTGTAGTCTAGTTTTCTATTTCTAGTTTTGTGAGAATTAAAGGAATTTCAGGATACTAATGTAAGTTTTATTTGATGTTTTTTGGGGGAACATTTCACATTCTTGAAAGTACACATGGGTAAATTAATTTTTACCAAGAATTCACATAACTTTAAGATGATGTAGAGTAGGTCTTGATTCAGGTTAGTGTCAAATAAGGCCAGGTTTTTAGGGCCATTCGTTGCTTCCAGCTGAAGATGGAGTGTTCGGAAGACAGCATCAGTCTCCTAGAACCTCTTAGAGAGCTTTTCCAAAATGCAGTTATCTTCCGGTGAATGCTCCATCCCACCCCCAACTAAGGCCTGCCACTCTGGAGCTCTCCCTTGGCATGTACTCTTAGGCTTAATGATTGCCAGCACTGAGAACAGTGCTGCTGGTGAAGCTGGCAGCTAAGCTCAGAGGTGCAATGATGCTTTTATTCCCTAGTGTGCGTGCACATCCACCCACACCCACTCATTGCTAGTTTAGGATTAGAGGAGGTTGGAGTTAGCTAGGCTTGCAGTGCCATGACTAAATTTGCTGGCTCAAATTTCTTATTTTGGCGTCACCTTGCCCATTAGAGAGACAATGACAGTTATAGAAGCAGTGTCAAATTGAAAATCCCTCTGGAATAATCTCTTTTGAAGGAGAATTGTGTGTTTAGGCTGTTGATTCTTCCCTTCTTCCTCTCAGTGGCAATTTGCAGTAAGAGTGAGGACTTAATACCTGGGAGCTTGTACTCTTCAGCAGAGCCAGATCAGCAGAATTACTCCCTAGCTAGGGGTAGGTGCTACCCTATCAGTCTAACCTTCCTAATACTGTCATTGCCCAAGTGAACCTTTATTTAGCTGGGACCTATCTCCCAACTAGAGGAAATATCCTTTGATGGACAATAATTAACATATGATGTTGAACATATGGATGCCACGTTTCTCTCACAAGCCAGTGTTCCTCAGTAACATTTAGCAGAAGTGGAGAAGACACAAATAAGTGAGAATATGTTAATAGAAAGTCCAGGTAGACCTGCCACCTGAACCTTCTGGGGACAAGTAACACTGCAGGGCCTGAATTTTGGAAGAGGGTGGTTATAGGGAAAAGTGGGTTCTGTGAAGGTGTGGGCCGCTTAGAGTGGCTTTAGTTACTAATTGCAAGAGTATGTCAGGATACTGGCCCTTGCATATAGACATGGATTTGGAAAGTTAAAAAAACTGCATATATTTGGCTGCAGGTACTCTGAAGGTATATTTAATTAGTGGATCCATTCATCAAAAGAGATCTTGTTTTAGATGGGTTGATAGAAATTTTCTGGGTCACTTCTGAAAGTAGTTACCTTTAATATAATTTAATGAATGAGAAGAAAATACCTTTGCTAATCATCTATAATGCTATTTACTGAATTAAATTCGGAAGCATACTATTAATGTTATTCTTTCCATATCAGAAATTCACTTTTTGTAATTATTTTTTAGCAGACATTCATGTGTTTATTTGTGTAGCCGATTGTCCAGTTGTGTGATATTTCAACCAAAACCATCCTTTGCAGATGCTTTTACTGACTCTGCAATCAGTGCTAAAGTGAATGGTGAACACAAAGAGAAGGACCTGGAGCCCTGGGATGCAGGTGAACTCACAACCAGTGAGGAACTGGAGGCTTTGGAAAACGATGTAGTAAGTAAAATTTTTGTGATTAGTATTGGATTCTGTGATCAGTGTGGTAATATGACATCCTATCACTTGGTTTTAATTTAAGTATGTTGCTTTTGTCATAGTGAATATATTTAGAGCAGCAGTTTTGTTTTGTAAATAGAGACTTTCTCCCAGACAATAAACAAAGTAAAAAAATTTTTTTCGTAATTTTACTTGTTAAGCAGGAGTCCTGTCTATCCATGTGGATGCTCATGAAATATTTCTTTGTGATTAAAATAAGTCATAATAAGCAACTTAAAATTTTAAATTAAAAACCATGGGAAATGCTAGCGTGTTTTGCTTTGAATGTCCTACAGAATAAGGCAGCTTAAGGAAAGTGGTGTCTTAATTGTCTCTTGGCTTTACCTAGAGATGAGGTCAAAGTAGGACATTTTAGCCTTCTTGTCTGAAGAAAAGAACATACTCATTATTAAGATAAACAGGTTACATTAGAATTAAAGCATTACATAAATTTCTTGGTCTTAAATTGGGATCATTCTCCACAGTAACTTGCTATTTTTAAAATGCCTCTAGTTGCATATTATTTTTCCTTCTCCTATAACACATCATCTGTAAATCACATGCTTAATAAAGACTCTAGGATATAAAGCAAAGTCTCTTGCCAAAAAAAAGTGTTTAGGGTAGCAAAATTCTAATTGGTTGAAGAATCTTCCATTGAGTGTGACAGAATTCTTAACAAATCTTGTGTGTGATGTTTAAGGCATTAATAATAACTTAATAGTTAGTACCTTCTCTTCCTTAGACCTAAAAAATGTTCTACTTCAATCCCATCTGTAGTTATAAAATAGGAAATAATAGGCCATGTCATTATTAATTTTCAAGTTTTAAAGAATCATATATAATCTAACAGTTTTCAAATCTGTGCATCATGTTACCTATGTGGAGAATATGGGGTAACAGGCATTCCTTTTACACTATCAGTGAAGTGGATAAATTAATAGAGGCTTTTTGGAGAGAATCTGACAATGTTTACCAAAATTTAAAATCATATTCACTTTGTTCCAGCAATGCTACCTTTAAGAATTTATTTTTTGCCCTAGTATATCTATAAGACATGCAAACAGATATATATGAGGATGGTTTTTGTAGCATTGTTTCTAATTGTGAAAAATTGGAAGCATCTTAAGTGTCCATCAATAGAGTATGAAATAAATAGATTTATGATGCTGCCATTTATTTGACATACTACATATCTACTGAAAAGAGTGGTAGTTTGATATGGAAAGATATGTAAGATTTATTAAAAGAAAAAGCAAGCTGCAGAACAGTAAGATCCTATTTGAATTAAAAAAAACAACAACTGGGGGCCGGCCCGGTGGTGCACTGCTACAGTGCGCCGCTTGGGAGCATGGCGACGCTCCCGCCAAGGGTTCGGATCCCACATACAGACCGGCCGCTCACTGGCTGAGCGAGGTGCGGGTGCAACACCGAGGGTTGCGATCCGTTGCTGGTCCCGGTCCAGTACGGGTGCGACACTGAGGGTTGCGATCTGTTGCCGGTCACGAAAAAAGACAAAAAGGAAAAAAAAAAAAAACCAACTGATCATATTCTTATATATGCATAGCAGATGTCTGAAATTAAACCCAAGAAACTGTTAATAGTACTTCTGCACACTGAGATTAGAAGACAGTCACTTTTTACTGTATGTCTTTCTGTGTGGTGTAGATTTTTTATGAAGAGCATATATTAAGTAATTTTAAAGCCTCCATAGGTAATTGTGATTTCCTGCCTACATGTGTTAGGCCAAAGGAATTGCTTTAGTGGTAGAAATTACATTGTAGTCTTATATGGAGTAGCACAGGAGGACCTGAGGTTGACTGGTGTACTTTGAGGCAAGCTTTATTGTTGAAATTGCCATCAGCATTGCTTGGAGGATACTATGTCCACTCTTTATGGAATGAATAACAGCTATGTATTGAATTTTGCCCCTTCTCACCAGTTAAGCTTTAAAAGGGGAGTTGAAACATTAGAGAGAGAAGTGATTAACCAAGTATTAACAGTCACCAGTGAAAATTTTTACAGCCTTTGTCCTGATTGGTTGATTCTTATAAAGAATGCAGCCTAGCATTCAGAGTGGCAGTTTCCTGATCCCTCATAGAATTGTAGAGTTATCTAGTTATAGGTTAGGGCACTGAGATCCAGAATTGCTGTTGCTAAGGGCCCACAACTGCTAACGGCAAAACCATTTTTAAAACTCAGCTCTGGTGACTTTGTCCGGTGATTGTCTGTCCACTGTCTCATGCTACCTTCCCTTTGAGTGTTCCCAAGAGGTAGGGGAGGAGGACAGGGCCCTAGCACTACTGTCCCACCTTGAAATAGCAGTGCAGTGGGAAAAGCTTTGGCTTCTCACTTCCTTCCCCCAAACACTGAAACTAGTTTTGAAAATCAGAAAGCACTCCTTGTCCTTCACAGACCTGATGATCAGTCATCTCAAGAAGGCTTCAGGTAAATACAGGTGTCTCTACCCTATAGAAAAGTGGCTGTTTAAGGGGGTAGGGAAAGAAGAGAACCCTGATCTGAAGGCTATATTTTATGAAATAACTAAAATATTCTCTGTTTTTCTAATAACCTCTCAAATAATTGTTTTGTATAGTTATCTACCAACTTGAGGGGCTGATATGTAGGAGAAAATTTTTCCTTAAAACATTTTTAAGGAAATTTTTGCCTAGTTTTTAATTTGCTAGATTTTACTAGTATAGCTTGTTAAATATTGTTAGTATACCTATTGATTGTAACTAAATTAAAGAAAACCAATACTTTGTCATTTTGAAAAATGAGCTTCATTTTCTTCCAGTCTAATGGATGGGATCCCAATGATATGTTTCGATATAATGAAGAAAATTATGGTGTAGTATCTACATATGATAGCAGTTTATCTTCATATACGTAAGTTTAAGAAGTTCGCTTTTATTTTAGTGCATTTGTCTTTGATTTTAATCAACTTATATTGAATAAATGTTTGTCAGATTTTAAGTTAAACAATTATATGAAAGAATTATTCTGTTACTACCTAGGCTGATAAATTCCCATTAAAACAGGGAATAAATGTTGTTTCCCTAAACCCTACTTTTATGTTCTAAATAAATTTTGTTTTTGTCTTGTTTTTAAATTGCAAAAAATCTAAATTTACCCCATACTGACCAGCCTCTTTTAAAAAAAAAAAAATCTAAATTTTCAAGGGTAGAGATTATGGTGAACAGTTAGTTTAACTAATTTTGAAGTACTAAGTTTCTCCAGGGAAAAGGTAACAAAAAAAATTTCAATTTTGATTTGTAAATAAACAGATCACTGTAGCTCTTACAGTTTTACCAGTATTCCAGACTCTAAACTTTTAAAAGTGATTGGTTGTGACAGATATGTAAACTGTGACTTTAAAATATTCACTTAGTTTTTCTTTTCTTCATGTTTCAGGGTGCCCTTAGAAAGGGATAACTCAGAAGAATTTTTAAAACGGGAAGCAAGAGCAAACCAGTTAGCAGAAGAAATTGAATCAAGTGCCCAATACAAAGCTCGGGTGGCCCTGGAAAATGATGATAGGAGCGAGGAAGAAAAATACACAGCAGTTCAGAGAAATTCCAGTGAACGTGAGGGGCACAGCATAAACACTAGGTATTTAAAGGAAATCATGATGCAGTATTTTGGATACACAACTCAAGGTCTGTGTGAGAAGGTGTATTATTATTATTATATTTCCTCTCTCTTTAATGTAAAGTAGGTAGAGAATGCAAATGGAATTGGTTTATGATTTCGTTAGAAAAAAAGATTATGGTAATCTTGGAAAATATGTTTTTTTTTTTTTTTTTTAAAAGATGACCGGTAAGGGGATCTTAACCCTTGGCTTGATGTTGTCAGCACCATGCTCACCCAATGAGCTAACCGGCCATCCTTATATGGGATCCGAACCCGTGGCCTTGGTGTTATCAGCACTGCACTCTCCCGAGTGAGCCACGGGCCGGCCCTTGGAAAATATGTTTTGAGAGTCAGCTCTGTGGAGCCAAGTGTTGGATATACAGTGATGAACAGCCAGTCTCAAAGAGCTTGTTAAAAAATAATTATCAGGTGGGAGTACACATATAACATAAGAACAGTACAATATAATTTGCTTAGTTAAAGGTGTGTTCCAAATACTAGGAACATCCAGAGTGAGGAGGAACTAACATAATGGAGGTGGCATTTCGTGATAGGAAAATAGGGTCAGTCTGCCACTCAGACTGTAGTACAGAAGAATTTCCCACTTGGTGAGAAGCCATGTGAGAGAATCTGGCCAGCTCAGGAAAGGACTGGCTGTTTCACATGCCTAGAACATAGCGGCTGTGTTGGGTACAGTGGTGGCAGTTGGCGATAGAAGCAGAAGTAGTTGAAGGACTTGTGTGCCATGCTAAAGAGAACCCTTTAGGCTGGGGTTAGGTGAACAAACCCTGGGGCATTGAGGACTGGCTGGAACATAGAGACCAGTTAGTGCATTGAAATAGTTTGACTGTGAGAACTTGGTAACCAATAGTCCGGGGCTTGTGATAGGAAGGTTAGAAAAATTCGGGATGACCCTGAGGTTTGATAACTAAGCAAATTGATGCTTGTATGGATAACAGAGATAGGAAACATGGAACAAGTTTGAGAAGAAAAACAATGACTCCATTCATATGACTTATTGCATTTGAGGGGCTTGTGGGTATTTCTTTTACCCATGAACATGTATTGAGAAACACCTGCTACATACCTTGTAGAGTAAGAGATACTTCCTATCTTCAAGGCACTCACTACTTAGAGTCTGGTGATTTGACTTGACATGTCCAGTGGGAGATATTGAGAATGTGGGACTGGCAGTGCAGTTTGGGATTTATCAGTATTGCTGACACTGAAGCTGTGAAAAACCACAGAACAGCCAGAGAGAGAAGAGATCCCAGGGAAAATAAAGTTGGAAAAGCCAAGGACAAAAAAAGTTTGAAGAAGGTAGATGAAATTGATAGAATCAGCCATAAAGAGGTAAAGTAGGATGAGAATGAGCACACAAATGTTAAACTTTGTGCTTAGGAGAGTAATCTGAGGGAAAGGAAAGGCCAGAAGCTAGAACTCAGGGTAAGATGGAAGAACAGGGGCATCTGGGAGTGAGTCTGGTTTAGTGTTGAACCTTTTTATAACAAGCATTTTCTTCTGCCTAAACTACTTTTAGGATAAAATTATTTAAAGGATCTCTTATTTTCAGGGAGAATAAATATATTCCTCCTGGACAAAGAAATAGAGAAGTCATATCCTGGGGAAGTGGGAGACAGAATTCACCACGTATGGGCCAGCCTGGATCGGGCTCTATACCATCAAGATCCACTTCTCACACTTCAGATTTCAACCCGAATTCTGGTGCAGACCAAAGAGTAGTTAATGGAGGCAAGTATTTTGACCAAATTTGTCAGTGTCATTGATCTAATAAATTTTTTTCTAAATATGTAAAACAATTTACATAATTGATAAGAATGTGCTCACCTTTAATGATTTTTGTGGAGTAGTTTTCACTTGAGAATTACTTCTAATTTGCTTTTGTGGATATCAAATTATAAGTCATTGGTCATTGGTATATATAGTAGTATTTAGCATGAAAAAATACTCATGTACTAAGATAAAATGCTTAATATAACCAAAGACACTCACTTTGCCAAAAAACACTCCACATATAAAGAAATTGGAAACTTTGTGTAGGTTCTCAATTTTAAGAACACTGGATAATAATTTAGACATAATATATATGGAAAATGTTAATCTGGGTGAAACACTCAGTGGTTAATATAGGTTCATTTTCATTAATTGTTTATATATTCATATTCTGCTTGCTTGGATTTGAGGTATCTTATAATACAAGACATGACCAAGAGTCATGTGAAGAAAGTGATGACAGAAATGTGCTTAAAAAACAACAAAAACAGCTCTTAGTCCAAAGGTGGCTGTTGTAGTTTAGCAACTTAAGTAAAAGAAAGTTGAGTCTTCAGTAGGAAGACATTTTCAACTTTACCTCTATATCTAGATTGAATATAGCTCATAGGTTATAGATATCTTATGTAAGTTGGGGATACTGAACAGCGGATGGTATGGAAATATAGTATGTTACTAATTTAAGGAAAAGAGTGGGCATTCAGTTTTAGGTATTTAAACTTGGAAAGTTAGATAAAAATAGAGAACACTAAGTTTCCAGTTTCATTTTTTTTTTTTTTAATTGAGTATTTTCTCCAGAATTCCTCTCCAAATGAACACTCTTGAGTATTTTCTGTACTTAGTATTGGGGGCGAGATTTCTTTGCTCACTGAGTAAAGACTTTTAGTTGTTCATAAACAGAATTTTCAAAGTAAAAAACCCAAAGCGGGCTGGGAAATGTAGATACTCAAGTGTGTGCAACCCTATGGAGAGGAGACCTGGGCTGGTTCCTAGGATTAAGGTAAGTGATGTGTGATATTAACTGTTAGCTGTATTTTGACCCGTGCATATCTATCAGTATCTATTTATTTGGTGGTGACTGCTTTGTTGTTTACTTGTGTTGTTTATGCAGTCTGTTGTTTAAGCAGTTATGCAGACTGTTTTTAAGCTATCTCTTAGATAAGTGTTTAACTACATAAATTATTTAGACAGTTCCTTTTCTTTTTCTAGTTTAATGAGATTAAGGTGTTTTTTTTTTTTTTTGAAAGAGCAATGAGTAACCTTTGTTACTCCTCTGACTATACAAAATAGAACTAATGTTTTATTTCTACTTAAGTGGGACTTGCTTAATGAGATTTCAAACTAAACCTTAGGTTCAAGTATAAACCTGATGAAAATCATAGATGCTTGTAAGGAACCAGCATTTTTAATTGTATATAGTTGCTGCTGCTTATTTTCATTGTTTCCAAGCTAAAACTAATGTAGTAAATAATCTTACTCCTGAGTTGGAATTATTGTGATTTATTGTGTGAGATTATCTAGTGTATGTTGTATTCCTTTTAGCAATTTATTACTGAGAAATAGTTATAGAAGCAGGATTAATAGGCAGAGTCTTAACTGTCTTCTTCAATAGTATGTGTAGATCCTGATTAACCCTTTGGGAACGTGTACTCATTTAAAGACTTAATTTTAAGGAGGTTAAAGTAAAATGTGAATTTATGTCAGTTAAGTTATGCTAAAACTTATCACAAATCAAATGACTGTCCTCAAAGGGTTAAAATGTACAAGAAATCATTTTTGTCATTTTACTTTTTTTTCTGTTTACTTTTTTCCCTCATTTTTTTCTTTAGTTTTTATACTTTCCTTCATATCATTTGTTCTGTCAGGTGTTCCCTGGCCATCGCCTTGCCCATCTCCTTCCTCTCGCCCACCTTCTCGCTACCAGTCAGGTCCCAACTCTCTTCCACCTCGGGCAGCCACCCCTACACGGCCGCCCTCCAGGCCCCCCTCGCGGCCATCCAGACCCCCGTCTCACCCCTCTGCTCATGGTTCTCCAGCTCCTGTCTCTACTATGCCTAAACGCATGTCTTCAGAAGGTACAATACCACAATTTGTTCATGTTTTTGTTTGTCTTTGTTTAACTCCTATGTGAGTTTATAATTACAAAATAGTTTCCTCTTCATTATTTAATAACCTATAATTTCTGTGTTTTAACTTCAGTTTATTAAAATTATTTCTATTAACCTTTTGTTCATCAGAGAGAAATTTGATAAATGCTGTGTGAAGCTATGAACTATCCTGAATTGTAAGAAATGGGGTTTATCTCTGCCTGGTAATGATGTTCCTTTACAACCCCAGATAGGTCTGCCCACAGCCTTCTTCCTCCTAATTTAAACTGTATACGGTGGTTAATGGGAAATAATGAACTTCCTTCACCCAGTCTTAGACTTATTGTAGAACCTATTATTTTACAGCTACTTGGCCAAGGTGCTAGTGTACTTTCCTGTTGGCCATGGAGAGGAAAGGTGTTTTAGGATTTTTTTTTTTTTGGTAGCTGCATTTGTATATCTATCCTTAGATTAAAATACAAAGTTTGTTTTTTAGAATGCCTGAAGAATTCTAAATTTAATTGAGTAATTTTTTAAAATTAGCTTTATAGTATTAACATAGTAAAAGGCTACTTTAATCTGGGAGAAGTCCTTGATCTAAGATAAAATTGATTGAAACCCAGGTGTGAGTTTGAATCTTTAGGGTTTTTTTTTTTTTCGTCCTTTTCAAAAATAAGAATAAAGTCTTACAATTCTTATTCAATATTTTGGTGCTAAATTCACCATTACTACATTTCAAATACATGGATGTGTTTAACATTCTAATTTAAATGCAGTACATAAATTAAAA
Organism: Galeopterus variegatus; assembly: GCF_000696425.1. NCBI lineage: Eukaryota > Metazoa > Chordata > Mammalia > Dermoptera > Cynocephalidae > Galeopterus > Galeopterus variegatus. The sequence goes on from NW_007726934.1 coordinate 503,718, forward strand.
ACCTGTTTTCTGAATAATATCCTTTTGTTATTAGGACAGTTCAGAATATTTGTGTTAAAATTTTAATCCGATTTGTTCATTAAAATCACAGTTGATGTAACTTACAGTGGGACTAATAAAGTTTTCCATATAAACTGCTTCCCTGGAGAAAATTATGCTGGCTGCTTTTAAGTAGTTGCTGCCCAGGCAGAGAGGTCACATGACTTTAACTGATGCATTCGTCCTTGAATAGCAAGTTTCACTGATTTTGAAGGTGACTTCCTTACCCCAAAGTGCCTCTAATGGTGACCACTAAATGCAAAGTTCAGATGAAATATTTATTGCAGCCCATCATTTGACTAAATGTTTATATCATGAGAATGTATTAGATAAAACATTGTTAATAAGTAAGATGTAAGGCCTGCTCATGGACTAACTATTGACACAGTAATGTACCTTCTGCATTACTCAGGGATGATAGATATCTCCAGTTGAAAATCATAGTCTGTAACACATTGTTTTAAAGGTCATGTCCATGATTAAATTTCTATTGAGGACACACATTAATTTGATGTTCTAAAGAGTTTGGCAGTAGGGTGGGGTCTAGGAGCCTTGGCTTTGACATTATCAATGTTTTTGCACAGTGTTAGCACTGTCAGACTTCTGTGGTGAGAGCACTTCTGTTCTGTCCACTGTTTTCTCTTGATGGTTTGGTCTAATGCACAGTAAACTGCTTTAGAAGGAGAAATCACTAATGGAGTGGCAAAACAATGATACAGAATTTTGGCAATTCATACAGTGCAAATGTTTTTCCCAGTATGTCAATTATTTTGGTTTTATAAGTCATGCATTAACAGTAGCATTTTCAGCTCACAGCCTGTTGAAACTGCTTACAGGTGAGAACTGTTGTAAGCCATGAGTTGTAAAATTGATGATCATGCAGAAAAGGTAGATAAACAAAAATTTTGGAGAAATTTAAGAGGAGTATGTACATATATTTCAATAGTATAGAGGTATATAGGGATTAGTAGTCTTTCATTTAACAATATATTGTAGAAAATTTGGTGGGGGGAAGGTAAAAGTATATGGTAAAGTTAAGATTATTCCATAATGTAACCATAACTTTTATTAACATTATATTTCTTTATTTTTATATGCCTACAAATAATGGATGTAGATTAAACAGATTGCTAAAATTCTTGTAAGAATTATGCATTTTATTGTTTGATTTCTTACCACCAACTTCATTCCCCCTCCCCCCCCCTTTTTTTTAAATAATAAAGTAAAATGTATTTATAAAACTTTGTGGCATTCCATGAAATAATTCTGAAAGAGTTAATATGGCCAAAAATACGTGTGGCATTTTTAATTTTTTTGACCAAGAAGAAACTGTGCAGTGAGGAAGTGATAGAGAGCATGTGTGTGTATTAGCAGAAAAGTAATACTGATGAACATTTTGGCATTTATGTGATATTCACTGTTCCTTTCTTAGGGCCTCCAAGGATGTCCCCAAAGGCCCAGCGACACCCTCGAAATCACAGAGTTTCTGCTGGGAGGGGTTCCATATCCAGTGGCCTAGAATTTGTATCCCACAACCCACCAAGTGAAGCAGCTACTCCTCCAGTGGCAAGGACTAGTCCTTCAGGGGGAACATGGTCATCAGTGGTCAGTGGGGGTAGGTAACACTTGGCTTGGGGCATAATGACAGTGTTCATTTTATAATTATACTAGTGTAAAAGGGCTGAGCTAAAGCTCTGTTTGAGGGAGTGTGTATATTAAAAATACAATAGTGGAATAACAAGGGATTGGGAAAACTACATTTTTATTCTGGGCTCCACAACTTATTCATCATGGTAGAGCAAGTCATGCAATCATTCTGAATTTCAGTTTCTCAATGAGTAAATCAATTCTTGCCTGGTCTATTTTATGGGCTTGTGTTGAGATTTCTTTGAGGTTCATAAATATGAATATCATTTGCTGTTTTATAAAGTACTACTCTAATATAAAGGCAGTGACTGTATGTAACACTTTGGAGGGACCTTACTTCTTTTTAAACTGTGTTCATTGATTTATTCCATGAACATTTGTTTTGGTCTTACAGTGTGGTGTGTTTCTATAGCATCTGTGCTATACCAATTCCTGATTGTATTTCACTTATAAGGAATATCAAACATAAATGAGGGGTCTAAGTTTTATTTGTGATTAGCTTGAGGAATATGCTGATAGTCAACAGCTATAAAAGTGTAAAAATTTCACTTTGACAAGATTTCAGTTAGGCTAAGGTTGCTTTGGCTACTTTGTCAATTAATCCTTAATTGTTTGCTCCCATAATAACCATGGAGAGTTAGAGCATTCAATGACTGCTTTGGGGCCGGGGGGGTAGGAGGGTGGTCCTTTTTTTTTTTTTGTGACCTGGCCGCACCGTGCTCAGCCAGTGAGTGCACCAGCCATCCCTATATAGGATCTGAACCCGAGGCGGGAGCACTGCTGCGCTCCCAGCGCCACACTCTCCCGAGTGTGCCACGGGGTCGGCCCCGGGAGGGTGGTCCTTAATCAGTCCTTAGAATCTTAAAAGAAAAAAGGTCTTTAAATTCAAACAAAAAAATACCTAGCTCTGTTAAATGTCTGTTTTTATTTCATATACATGGTCTGCTCAGCTCCATGTGATGTACATTCATGTAATTGTACTGTAAATTCCTTTGTACGTTCTGTTTTCTTCCTTGGTCTTCAATTATCTTAAGATTTAACAAGAAAATAGAAATTTTAAAAATCTTCTTCAGCTGTTCTATTAATCCTTTTTATTACTCAGATGGTCTGGAAATGAATTTTGAGAGTAACAACATGATTAGAAGCAAGAGAGTGAAAACATAGTTGTTGGAGATACACCCAGAACGGTGTTATAGTTTTGCTCTTTATACTAATTGGAAAAAGGATAATCGTTGAATAATAGTTTCCTTCCGTGACTCTTGTGACTTAAAAGAACCATTAAAGTGAAGAAAATTGAAACATTTTCTCTAAACCTCTGAATCTGAGCTCTGCAAATAGGTTTATAATGGAATATGAAACCTGTTAGATTTTTATTTTGAAGTCATGGAATATCAATCCCTGCTTGCAGTATCTAGCTTCCCCTTTTGACTAAATTGGATCCCTTTTTCTTTAGTTACTGCACAGTAGATCTTGATGTAGCAAGAAAGAACGTATAGGATGGGCTACAAGCTGCTGAAAGGTCTGATAGTGTATTATTTGAAGGAGGAAGGAATAAGCCTACTTATTAGGAACCCATGTGACACCCTCCCTCGCACCCCCCATTTTTGTTAAAGAAACAGTTCAACTTTTTAGTACACAGTTGCTATCTTTATCTTAAAAAGTGGCATTTATCTTATCTTAGGAATCCAGTTTCCAACTTCATTCAAAATACTGCCTTTCAGAATTAATACATTGAGTTAGAAGGGAAAATCACAGTTGTACTTAGGTATTAGTAATTGCTGTTGTTCTTCAGATACTTGTGTTCTCAATTACCACCAAGCCGCTGAAGACTTTGGCAAAGAAAACAGGGTAAGGGGCTAAAGAATGGGGGCTGTCTTACTTACAACTTCAGAGAAGGCTCTTTGAGAAAGTGACATTTGAGGTGAGAATTTAATAAATAACTTTTCCCTTTTTTCTAGTTCCAAGATTATCCCCTAAAACACACAGACCCAGGTCTCCCAGACAGAACAATATTGGAAATTCTCCCAGCGGGCCAATTCTTACTTCTCCCCAAGGTGGTATTATTCCAGCTGAAGCTGTTGCCATGCCTGTTCCAGCTGCATCTCCTACGCCTGCTAGTCCTGCATCCAACAGAGCTGTTACTCCATCTGTCGAGGGTATGTAAGAAAGGTCTTCCACATCCATAATGTCGTTTGTGAAGTTGCATGGTAGAGGTTAACTTTATATGAAAAATTCTGTTTAATTTGTGGATATGTATTTTGAATGCACATTTAAAATTTCATGTAAATGAAGTTACTTGTTTAAGTAATACTGCAAATTTCATGTATCTTATTCTTCAGTGTCTGTTGTTATGAAGGTTAACATTCCTGGGTTTTAAATACTTACATAAATTCTTGGGGGACGGCCCATGGCTCACTTGGGAAAGTGTGGTGCTGATAATACCAAGGCCACAGGTTTGGATCCCTATATAGGGATGGCCAGTTAGCTCACTTGGGAGAGTGTGGTGCTGACACCACCAAGTCAAGGGCCAAGATCCCCTTACCAGTCATCTATTTTAAAAATAAGTAAATAAATTCTTGGTGTTTGATATGATGTCTACAAAGGAGAAAAGCTTCTGTTGAAATGAAAGTACAGTATTCTTTTCCAAAAACATAAGAAATCAAAAGTCTTTTCCTATTTTACTTTTCTAACTTCTGTCTAACTGAAATTTTTTTTTAAAAATTGTTTTCTAGCTAAAGATTCCAGGCTTCAAGATCAGAGGCAGAACTCTCCTGCAGGGAATAAAGAAAATATTAAGCCCAATGAAATATCACCTAGCTTCTCAAAAGCTGAAAATAAAGGTTAGAGTTTTTAAAAGTATTTAGGCATAAGTACAGAAATAAGGAGTATGTCTAATTTTGTGCCCAATACAGAGTATTTTTTAAAACACTTTCTTAGTATTGTGTAGTTTGACAAGTGCCAAAATCTAAAATTAATATTTGAAATTGTCATTCTTTTGATTGTAGTTCTATTCTGATTTCTAATATTCCATACTAAGGGAATTTTAAGTTAAAGGTTAGAAATGAGGGCTGGCTGGTTAAGTTGTTATAACACCAAGGTCAAGGGTTTGGATCCCTGTACCAGCCAGCCACAGAAAAAAAAAGAGAGAGAGAAATGAATCTGTATCTAACGGTTCTTAATTTTACAGGTATATCACCAATTGTTTCTGAACACAGAAAACAGATTGATGATTTAAAGAAATTTAAGAATGATTTTAGGGTAAGTGTCATTTCAACTAAATGAATTAGAATTTTAAAAAATTAATAAAAGGGCCAAGCCCGTGGTGCACTTGGGAGAGTGCGGCGCTGGTCCCGCCGCGGGTTCGGATCCTATATAGGGATGGCCGCTGCTCTCACTGGCTGAGCGCGGTGCGGCCTGTCTCAAAAAATAAAAATAAAATAAAAAATAAAAATAAATAATAAACATTACTAAGGATTTTTATAGTATCAGTTTACAAAAGTTCATTATGTATACACTCAGAAACGTTGAACCGTGTGTATAGGAAGCTAAATGCTTTTAAAGTTGTCCTTGCATATCCTTTAAGTGGGTTAACTAAAATCATGAGATTTGGTAAGAGCAATACAGGTGTAAAATGAGAGTATAATCCTATCATTTGAAGGCAGTATGTATTGGATCTTCATTTGATTACTTCGTTCAATGAAGCTAGATTTTAGTAGAGCAAGGCCAAGTCATTAGTTATCTCGTATGGCAAATGGAAGATGTACTGGACCTTGGTGTTCTGAGGTAGTTACAGATTTATACATTGTCCACAAATGTATTAATTGTGGTAGAAATCTTTCTATAATATTATTTCTCTGTCTTAAGACAGGCTTTGATGAACATACTCTAATCTCTCCTTGATGTCTGTTTCATCCTTTTGCGTAGTAGTTACTATAATATATTGTAGATATCAAGGTAGATTTTTGAGACCAACTTAAGAAATTGTCTTGAAACTGAGCCTTTTAAAGGGGAAAGATCTGATTGCCAGCCTTTAAAAAAAACAAATTGCTGACTTAAAATATTAATGAGTCAAAGACAAAAGGCAGTGTATTCCCAGCCTGTGTTCTAGCTTTCTAGAATTTAATAAATATTTTGCTAATAGCTTCATTCTTGACTTACTGGCAAAATCAAAATATTACCTATTATTTCATACTTTAGCACATGCATCTATTCAGCTTTAATACTATTACTAGTTGTTAATTTAAATTTAAATTTATTAAGCAGTACTTAACACACAGAAAAGATACAAAGAATAACAAATGAATGACTTTTTGTGCTCTACCCAGATTCATAAGTCAAGCACTCTGGCATAGTTAAAGTCCTCTTGTGTACTTATCTCTTCTCAGCTGCTTCTTCCTCTTTCCTTCCAGACTGAAGGGTTTCTTTCTTGTGCAGTTCTTTATACTTACACTACATATGAATAGATCCCTCAGCAATGGATGTTATTATTTTGCATAATCTTAAATTTGATAAAAATGCTATAGGTATTTTTGCCCATTTGGTTTTTTTCCTCCAAATTATTAGGTTTTTTTTACAATCATTTAGTCCCCTCGTACAGTGCATTTGCACTGAATTTGTTGTGAAGGAGATATTGTTACTTTGAAACATGAGTTAGTTTATTTTTCTAACAGCTTTAATGAGATATAATTTATATATCATACAATTCAGCCATTTAAAGTATACAGTTCAGTGGGTTTTATTATATTTACAGAGTTGTGCAATTAATTTTAGAACTTATTCATCACCCTCAAAAGAAACCCCTTACCCTTTAGCGGTCACTACCCATTTGCCTCCAATCCTCCTTACACCTCCCTAGACTTGAGCAACCACTAATCTACTTTCTGTCTCTATGGATTTGCCTGTTGTGGACATTCATACAAATGGAGTCATGTAATATGTGGACTTTTATGACTGGCTTTTTTCACTTAGCATGTTTTTAAGGTTCATACATGTTGGAGCTTGTATCAGTACTTCATCTTTTTCTGGTTGAATAATATTCCATTATATGGATAATACTGCATTTTGTCCATTCATCAGTTGGTGGCTATTTGGGTTGTTCCCACTTTTAATTATTATGAATAATGCTGCTGTGAATATTAGTGTACAGTTTTTGTGTGGACATGTATTTATTTCTCTTGCATATATACCTACGAGTAGGATTTCTGGGTCATAGGGTAACTCTGTGTTTAACCTTTTGAGGAACTGTCAAGCTGTTTGCCAAGGCGACTGCACTGTTTTACATTCCCACCAGCAGTGTATAAAGGTTCCTATTTCTTTTTTTTTTTTTCCTTTTTGTCTTTTTTCGTGACCGGAAACGGATCGCAACCCTCAGTGTCGCGCCCGTACCGGACCGGGACCAGCAACGGGATCGCAACCCTCGGTGTTGGCGCCCGCACCTCGCTCAGCAGTGAGCGGCCGGTCTGTATGTGGGATCCGAACCCTCGGTGGGAGCGCTGCACTGTAGCAGTGCGCCACCGGGCCAGCCCAAGGTTGCTATTTCTCCACATCCTTGCCAATATTTGTTTTTATCTGTCTGTTTTGATTACAGCCATTCTTGTGAGTGTGAAGTAGCATCTCATTGTGGTTTTGATATGCAGTCCTCTCATGGCTAATGATGTTGAGCATCTTTTTTTGTGTGTTTATTGGCCATTTATACCTTTTTTGGATTAATGTCTATTCAAATACTTAGTCCTTTTTAAAAATTGGGTTGCCTTTTTATTATTGGGTTGTAAGAGTTCTTTATATAGTCTTTGTACAAGTCTCCCATCAGATACATGGTTTGCAAATTTTTTCTCCCATTTTGAGTATTGTCTTTTCACTTTTTTGTTCCTTGAAGCACAAAGTTTTTGTTTTAATAAAGTCCAATTTATTTATTTTTGCTGTTGTTGCTTGTGCTTTTGGTGTTATATCGAAGAAACTATTGCCTAATCCGTAGTCATGAAGATTTACTCTTCTCTTTTCTTCTAAGTTACATTCAGAGCTGTAATCCATTTGGTGGGGGG
>NW_007726934.1:512444-515208 GCF_000696425.1 Galeopterus variegatus
TTTTGGGGGGGGGGGGGGGGTGTACATATTAATCAGGTACAGTGAGATGTTTGATACATATGAGAGTACTTCAAAAAGTTCATGGAAAGATTAATGTTACCTTTTAATTCTGTTTTTCCATGAACTTTTTTCAGTATCCTCATATATATATATATTGTGTAATGATCAAGTCAGGGTATTTAGCATTCCCATCATCTCAAACATTCATTGTTACTTTGTGGTGAGAATTTTAAAAATCTTCTCTACTATCTATTTTGAAATATACCCATACAGTATTGTTAACTATAATCACCCTACTGTGCAATAGCACACCAGAACTTATTCCCTCCTATCTGTGACCCTGTACCTGCTAACCAATCTTTCTGCATCCTCTCCTCCCTTCCATCTCCCTCCTGTAGCCTCTGGTAACTACTATTCTTCTGTCTACTTTTGTGAGACTAGCATTTTTATTTATTAAGTTTTTGGCGGCTGGCTGGTATGGGGATCTGAACCCCTGACCTTGGTGTTATAAGGCTGCGCTCTAACCACTAGAGCTAACCAGGCAGCCTGAGATCAGCTTTTTTAGATTCCTCATATGAGTAATATCATGTAGTATATGTCTTTCTGTGCCTGGCCCACTTCACTTGACATAGGGTCCTCCAAGTTCATCCATGTTGCCATAAGTGATGGGATTTTATTCTTTTTTTATTGCTGAATAGTATTCCATTGTGTATATGTACCACGTTTTCTTTATCCATTGATTGACACTTGGATTTATTCCATATGTTGGCTATTGTGAACAGTGCTGCAATAAATAAGGGGATGCATATATTTCTTTGACATACTGATTTCATTTTGGAGGAGTATATTCTCAATAGTGAGATTGCTGGTTCATATGGTAGTTTCATTTTTATTTTATTCGTGGCTGGCCAATACTGGGAACCAAATCCTTGACCTTGCTAACTGGCCAGCCCTATTTTTAATCTTTTGAGGAAACTTCATACTGGTTTTTGTTTGTTTTGCTGGCCAGTACAGGGATGGAACCTCAGACCTTGGTGTTATCAGCACTATGCACTCACCAACTGAGCTAACTGGCCTGCTTATAACTTTTTTTTATACTGTCTGTACTAATATGCATTCCTATCAACAGTGTATAAGAATTCCCCTTTCTCCACATCTTCACCAGCATTTATCTTTTGTCTTACTGATAATAGCCATTCTAACTGGGGTAATAGGATGTCTTATTGTGGTTTTGATTTCTATCTTGCTAATAATTAGTTATGTTGAGCATTTTTTCACATACCTGTTGGCCATTTGCATGTTTTCTTTTGAGAGATGTCTGTTCAGGTCTATTGCCCATTTTGAATTGGATTATATGGAGGGTTTTTTTTGCTATTTAGTTGTTTGAGTTCCTTATATATTCTGGATATTAACCCTTTGTCAGATGTGTAGACTGCAAATATTTTCTCCCATTCTGTAGGTTTTCTCTTCACTCTAATTATTTCCTTTGCTCTGTAGAAACTTTTTAGTTTGATGAAATCCCATTTGTCTGTTTTTGCTTTTGTTGCCTGTGCTTTTGAGTTCTTGTCCAAAAAATCTTTGTCCAGACCAGTGTCATAGGGCATTTCCCTTATGTTTTCTTCTAGTAGTTTTCTAGTTTGGGGTTTTACATTTTAGTCTTTAATCGTCCCCCCCCTCTTAATTTTATTTTGTTGATATGCAATGAGGTTGATTATTGTGGCCCATTACCAAAACCCCCCTCCCTCTCCTCCCTTCCACCCAACAGTGTCCTTTCTGTTTGCTTCTTGTATGAACTTCAAGGAGTTGTAGTTGTTAAAGTCTTCTCCCCCCACCCCCCGGTTTTTTTGTGTGTGCNTTGGTCTGATGAGGTTACTTAGATCGATGGGCTGGGGCTGATGAGTTTACTTAGATCGATTAGTTTGCTTTGATGAGTTTACTTAGATCAATGAGCTTGGTCTGATGAGTTTACTTAGATCGATTAGCTTTCTTTGATGAGTTTACTTAGATTGATGCGCTTGGTCTGATGAGTTTAGTTTGATGGATTAGCTTGCTCTGAATAGTTTACGTAGATTGATGAGCTTGGTTTGATGAGTTAATTAGATCGATGAGCTCGGTCTGATGACTTTACGTAGATCGATGAGCTCGGTGTAATGAGTTTATTTAGATCGATATGCTTGTTCAAATGAGTTTACTTAGACCGAAGAGGTTGGTATGATGATTTCACTTAGATCGATTTTCTGGGTCTGATGAGTTTACCTAGTTCGATGAGCTTGGTCTGATATGTTTAGCTAGATCGATTAGCTTGGTTTGATCAGTTTTCCTATATTGATTACATTGGTCTGATTACTTTTACTAGATCAATTATCTTTGTCTGATTATTTTTCCTAGATCGATTGTCTTGGTCTCATTAGTTTTCCTAGATCGACTAATTTGTCTGATTAGTTTTCATAGATCAATTGGGTGGGTCTGAGTAGTTTTCCTAGATCGATTAGTTAAGTCTGATAAGTTTTCCTAGATTGAGTAGTTGGGTCTGATTTGTTTTCCAAGATGGATTAGTTGTGTCTGATTAGTTTTCCTAGATTGATTATTTTAGTCTGATTAGTTTTCCTGGATCGATTAGCGTGGTCTGGTTATTTTTCGTAGATCGATTGGCTTGGTCTGATTAGTTTTCCTAGATTGATTATTTTGGTCTGATTAGTTTTCCTGGATCGATTAGCTTGGTCTGGTTATTTTTCCTAGATCGATTGGCTTGGTCTGATTAGTT
>NW_007726934.1:515718-518144 GCF_000696425.1 Galeopterus variegatus
TTGTTGAGTTTACATATATCGATGAGCTCGGTCTGATGAGTTTAAGTAGATCGATGAGTTTACTCTTTTGAGTTTAGTTAGATCGATGAGCTTGCTCTGATGAGTTTACTTAGATCGATGAGCTTGGTGTGATGAGTTTACTTAGATCGATGAGTTCGGTCTGATGAGTTTACTTACATTGATGAGCATGCTCTGTTGAGTTTACATATATCAATGAGCTCGGTCTGATGAGTTTAAGTAGATCGATGAGTTTACTCTTTTGAGTTTAGTTAGATCGATGAGCTTGCTCTGATGAGTTTACTTAGATCGATGAGCTTGGTCTAATGACTTTATTTAGATGGAAGAGCTCGGTTGGATGAGTTTAATTAGATTGATGTGCTTCATCTGATATGTTTACTTAGATCAATGTGGTTGGACTGATGAGTTTACTTAGATCGATGAGCTTGGTGTGATGAGTTGACTTAGATCGAAGGGCTTGGTCTGATGAGTTTACTTTGGTCGATGTGCTCGGTGTGATGAGTTTACTTAGTTCAATTTGATTGGTCTGATGAGTTTACTGAGATCAATGAGCTTGGTGTGATCAGTTTACTTTGATCGATAGGCTAGGTAAGATGAGTTTACTTAGTTTGATGAGCTTGGACTGATGAGTTTACTTAGATGGATGAGCTTTGTCAGATGAGTTAACTTAGATAAATAAGCTCTGTCCAATGAGTTACCTTAGATCGATTAGATGGTTCTGATGAGTTTACTTACATCTAAGAGCTGGTTCTGATGAGTTTACTTTGATCGATGATCTTGGTCTGTAGAGTTTACTTAGATCAATTAGCTTGCGTTGATGAGTTTACTTAGATCAATGAGCTTGGTCTGATAAGTTTACTTATATTTATGAGCTTGGTCTAATGAGTTTAATTTGATGGATTAGTTTGCTCTCATGAGTTTATGTAGATCGATCAGCTTGGTTTGATTAGTTTTTCTAGATCAATTAGGTTTTTCTGATTATTATTCCTAGATCGTTTAGCTTGGTCTGATTTTTTCCTAGATTGATTAGCTTGGTTTGATTAGTTTTCCAAGATCGATTAGCTTGGTCTGATTATATTTCCTAGATTGACTAGCTCGGTCTGATTATTTCTCCTAGATCGATTAGCTTGGTTTGATGAATTTACTTAGATCGATTAGCTGTATCTGATGAGTTTACTTAGATCGATTGACTGGGTCTGATGAGTTTTCCTAGATCGATTGGCTTGGTCTGATTAGTTTTCCTAGATTGATTGGTTTGGTCTCGTGAGTTTACTTAGATCGATTAGCTTGGTCGAATGAGTTTAATTAGATCGATTAGCTTGCTCTGATGAGATTCCTTAGATCGGTTGGATTCGTCTTGTGAGTTTACTTAGATCAATTAGCTTGGTCCGATGAGTTTACTTGGATCGATGAGCTTGGTTGGATGAGTTTACCTAGATCGATGAGCTTGGTCTGATTAATTTACTTAGATCGATCGGCTTGGTGTCGTGAGTTTACTTAGATCGATTAGCTTGCTCTGAATAGTTTATTTGATCGATTTGCTTGGTCTGATTAGTTTTCCTAGATTGATTGGTTTGGTCTCGTTGGTTTACCCACATCGATTAGCTTGGTCTAATGAGTTTACTTAGATCGATTAGCTTGCTCTGATGAGTTTACTTAGATCAATGAGCTTAGTCTAATGAGTTTACTTAGATCGATGAACTTTTGGTGTTGAGTTTACTTAGATCGAAGGGCTTGGTCTGTTGAGTTTACTTAGACCGATTGGCTTGGTCTCGTGAGTTTTCGTAGATCGATTAGTTTGGTCCGATGAGTTTACTTAGATCGATGAGCTTGGTCTGATTAGTTTATTTAGATCAATTGGCTTGGTCTCTTGAGTTTACTTAGATCGATTAGCTTGGTCTAATTATTGTATTTGATCGATTATCTTGGTCAGAGGAGTTTGCTTAGATTGATGAGCTTTGTCTGATGAGTTTACAGAGATCGATGATCTCGGTCTGATGAGTTTACTTAGATCGATGTTCTATGTCTGATGAGTTTACTTAGAACAATTAACTTGGTGTGATAAGTTTACTTAGATCGATGGGCTTGGTCTGATGAGTTTACTTAGATCTATGTGCTTTCCATGTTGAGTTTACTTAGATTGATGAGCTCGGTCTGATGAGTTTACTTAGATCGATGAGCGCGGTCTGATGAGTTTACTTAGATCGATGAGCTCGGTCTGATGAGTTTACTTAGATCGATGAGCTTAGTGTGATGAGTTTACTTAGATCGAAGGGTTTGGTCTCATGAGTTTACTTTGATTGATTGGCTTTCTCTGATGAGTTTACTTTGATTGATGATATGGGATTGATGAGTTTATTTAGATCGATAAGCTTGGTCTGATGAGTTTGCTTTGATCGATGAGCTCG
>NW_007726935.1:0-3212 GCF_000696425.1 Galeopterus variegatus
TTGTTATCTGAAGTGAATTACTGATAAGAAAAATTAAAGGACCCAGACTCTGGATGTGTGAAGTAATTGCAGAGCATTTCCCACACCTTGTTTCTGTTCAGCTCAGCCCTACCAACAGTCCTTACATGTCCACCAAACAGCTTTGCAGGAAATGAAAGAAAGTTACCTAAGTATCATGGCTCCAAGGTCTAAGATCCTTTTCCAAGAAGAAAAACCAAGTAAATAACAAGACTCTGGAAAACCAAAGTCTTACATTTACACTGTACTTATTTGGATTTGCAAACTAAGTGGCAGGAGAATATTAACTTGTACTTTTAAGGACCCTTCATGTGTGAACAGATTAACCACAGTAACAACATGCACCAACTTTTTGATGAGCTGTAGGCCTTTTTTTCCAACTCCCTTAGCTAAAACTGGTAAATTTTCAGAATATTATCAATAGTGTATATTTATTGAACACAGGCACAGTCCTAAGCACTTTACATGTATGAAATCATTCAATGTTCATGACAACTTATGGGGTTCATATAATTATTGTCCACATTTCACAGATGATGAACCCAAGGCACAGACACCTACCCAAGGGTATACGGCAGTCTGATTCCGGAGCCTGCATTCTAAACACTATCTTGCAATGGGTTTAATTTTCCTAAAATGAACAGAAATGAAGCATAAAATAACCTCTTTAATTTTACTTTATTTTTTATGATCTCTGCTGACCCAGCCAGCAAGCATCCGTGAATTCTTAATCTATTAATATTATTTGTTTTTACTAAATATCTACTGACTCCCCTGAATATGCAAAGCCTTTTGTCAGATATGTGAGGGGAACATGAGGAAGCATGACAAATAATACATGTTCTCAAGCAGTTTGAAACTCCTTGGCCCCTCCTCTCCCCCCCAAAAATAATAAAAGGAAATGAAACAACATTAAACACAGCACCATTTCAATCAGCCCTGAAAGTCAGGATCTTGTAAATACCCACTGTCTTTCATATAAAATGGCCCTAGGCCTGGTGTGGACTGGGTCGCTGGGTCCAGTTTACCCAGAAGTGAATTCCAGGACAGTCTGGCAGGAAACAGATGATGGTTTCTGTAGTCCAAATCAGCAGGAAGGCCTTGGCCACCTCCAGGACTGGCCTGAGATGAGATCAAGAAGTCAACCTGTCTGCTTGTCCAGGTCTCTCTTCTCTCCTTCCTTTCACTTCAACCTAATTCCCCCAAATTAATTAAAAAACAAAACAAAACTCTCCTCAGCAGCTCTTTGCTACAGACAAGATCAAAGTGTCTGGTTCATATGAAGCTTCGGAGAGGTAATGTCTCAGTGAGTTTTTCCATTTCACAGAGAGGTAATGTCTCAGTGAGTTTTTCCATTTCACAGAGAGGTAATGTCTCAGTGAGTTTTTCCATTTCACAGAGAGGTAATGTCTCAGTGAATTTTTCCATTTCGGCAGAGGATGATCATCTGGCTTAAAGGAGAACCTATCGCAATTGCTTCGGAGAGGTAATGTCTCAGTGAGTTTTTCCATTTCACAGAGAGGTAATGTCTCAGTGAATTTTTCCATTTCGGCAGAGGATGATCACCTGGCTTAAAGGAGAACCTATCGCAATCCTACCTGCACGTCAGGTGGGTCCTGCCTCTCTCCTCCCTCCTGCTCTCACCAAAACCCATGTATAGCAGAAGAAACAAATGCCCCTTTCTTGGGAAAATAATGCCAGTTCCTGCTGGAGACAACAGTTGATGCTGTCTGTCTGGGGCTTGCAAAGCAACAGAATGTCCTTAAAGAACAACTGCAACTTCCTGAAGTGCATGGCCCATTCCTAGGCAGGAATATGCTGGAGAAAAAGCCTGGGTCAGCAAATGTATGACAAAATCCAGATGGGAGAGAGCTTTTGACTTCTCCTTTTCACACTGGGCATAATCTCTCCTGCTGAGATAAAGTGGTTTTCGGAAAGTACCAAGTAGTCAATTCATGTGGTTGGTTCCTAGGAACAAGCCATTTCTCATTTAGAGTTTTGGCTTTATGCTGATCTCTAGGAGACAATGTCCCCTGGAACCCTTTAGGCATGGCTCATGTCTACCCTACTCCCGACCAGCTCATGTCTACCCTACTCCCACTGGCCCAAAGCAGGGACCTGTGGTTTCAGAATCAGCTCGCTGAGGTTGCTTCCCTTTATTAACACATTTTGGACCTAGAAGCTGATTATAATAAGTTGCCTTGGGTGAGAGTTGTATATGGGCAAACAGACAGGCTGAGCAGTGTTTCTATCTGTAGCAGTAGGCACCCTTTTAATCTGAGAACTGTTAATGTTCATGAGGGCAAGTGAATCAACATGCCCACATCTCTTAACTAATCTGCAGGAACAAGTTCACATCCTGCCAAAAACAGAAACATCAGGAGAGGGTCATAGGCAGAGGCCCAGGCAAGGAGGGTATTTTATGTTACTAGACTGGTACATAATTCCTCCGTTTGCTAACTATGTTTAGAAGGTAAAAGAACCTTCATATATTATTGGAGAAAATAAGTCATAAAAAGATAAGTTGCCTAGACATAAAAGCTGCAAAAGGTTCTTTGAACAAGAAGAAACTTTGAAATGTGATGGGATCTGATTAAATGGAAACCTATCTGGTTTGCATCAGCTAAGGCTCTGAAGGAGGTTACAAGATGTATATTTGTTTGGTGTCTCTATCTCATGGGCCATCTGGGGAGCATCAGGAGATCTTAGCAACCTCTTCAATTCATCCCAGTTAGATTTGAGGCTACAGACCATCTTGGTGGAGCCCATTACATAATGTGCAGGGCACCGAAGAAAACAAAAATGCAAGACTTCTTGTTCAAAAAGCAAGGGGGAAAAGTACCATTAAGGACACTAAAATATAAAGATTTTCCTTTTCTTCCGCATCTCTCTCTCGATTACTCGTGATGTTTTTTATTTGCTATTTAATGTCATTCTAAGTTTAAAAAAAAANTTTAAATGCAAATATGAGAGTATTTAACTTGTATGTGGAATTACCAAAATGACACAATCATTATTTCGTAGCTCCTACATGTATATTTATTTCATTTTTACCAGGGCAGTGGAAACAATACACAAAACTAACTCAACTGAGTCTAACTTAGCTTCTAAATTTTACTTCATGACCCAGGAATATTCTACAAACACTCTACAGAAACAGGCAGCTCCCATAACACGCTTACTTTGTACTTTCC